>NW_021188664.1:0-1567 GCF_002162155.2 Triticum dicoccoides | reverse complement strand
TCTTTTAGCACCGCTTTCCACCCTCAGTCGAGTGGTCAAGTGGAACGCGTCAACCAGATTCTAGAAGACATGCTTCGAGCCTCTGTTATCTCATTCGGAATGGAGTGGGAGAAATGCCTTCCATTTGCCGAATTTGCTTACAACAACAGCTATCAATCTAGCTTGGGTAAAGCCCCTTTTGAAGTTCTCTATGGACGTCGGTGTCGAACACCCCTTAACTGGTCAGAAACCGGGGAAAGACAATTCTTTGGCCCGGATATGATTCAGGAAGCAGAAGAGCAAGTTCGCATCGTTCGTGAAAAGTTGAAAACAGCCCAATCTCGTCAAAAGAGTCAGTATGACCGAAAACATAAGGCTATGACTTTCGAGGTTGACGAGAAGGCTTACCTTCGGGTTACTCCTCTGAAGGGAACCCATCGTTTCGGTATCAAAGGCAAATTGGCTCCTCGTTACATTGGACCTTTCCGTATTCTCGCTAAACAAGGAGAAGTTGTCTACCAGTTGGAACTACCTCCACATCTCTCCAGAGTCCACGATGTCTTCCACGTTTCTCAACTCAGGCGTTGCTTCTCGGATCCTATCCGTGGAGTGGACCACGAAACGCTTGATCTCCAAGATAATCTCACGTATCGAGAGTACCCCATTCGTATCCTCGATCAGGCCGAGCGTACCACTCGACGTCATAATATCAAGTTCCTCAAAGTTCAATGGTCGCACCATTCTGAGGATGAAGCAACTTGGGAAAGGGAGGATCGTCTTCGACTCGAGTACCCCGGCTTCTTTCCGGAGGAACCTAAATCTCGGGACGAGATTCTTTTGAGTGGGGGTGAGTTGTCACACCCTAGCTAGTTCATGCATTAGAGTGTTGCATCATGTTTATTCTTTCATCAGAAACCTGAAATGGGGATGACAGAACCCCCAGCCCCTCTGAAACCAATTAGGGTTTACTAAAAACTTTTTCAATGAACCTGAAATGCCCTTCTAAAATGCCCATCATTTTTGTCTTGGTTCAGAACCTCTGCCAGAAGTGATGCACATTTTCCTAGGCCATCTCAGGGTTTTTGAATTAAATCTTAAATATTTGAATTTGGGCATTTAAAATTATATAAAATATTTAAATGCTCAAATATCTCCAAACTAAAATGTTTCATGTTGGAAATAATCCAACTATGGACCAGGAGTAGTTTGGTGATTTTAGGAGTCGCCTAAGTATTTTTATTAATTCAACAAAGTTGCAGAAGTATTAAAAAAACAGAAAACAGAGAAAAATAGAAAAACTTACCTGGCGCCAGCACCCGGCCCACCTGCCGGCCCAGCCCAGCGCCGCTCCAGCGAGCTGCTTGCCGGCCAGGCAGGCAGGCAGGTGCCCGACGGCGACCGCAGCGCGCGCCACGCACCTGCTCGCCGCCTCGCCGCTCCCCTCGCCCGGTGACATCGTGGATCGCCCTCCCTCTCTCCCCCGAAACCCCCAGACACCCCCTTTCCTCTCCAGCTCCTCCCCCTCGCGCCCCCCAGCCATGGCCGACGCTACCGCCGCCGTGCCTACGTCGTAGCCGCGCTCCCCGCC
>NW_021188663.1:0-2067 GCF_002162155.2 Triticum dicoccoides | reverse complement strand
AGGGCGCGCCCCCTGTCTCCTAGACAAGGTGTGGGCCCCCTGGCCTATTTCTTTTGCTCATAATTTCTTATTAAATCCAAAAAGTTGTTTCGTGGAGTATCAGGACTTTTGGAGTTTTACAGAATAGGTTTCCAATGTTTGCTCCTTTTCCAGCCAGAATTCCAGCTGCCGGCATCTCCCCTCTTCATGGTAAACCTTGTAAAATAAGAGAGAATAGCCATAAGTATTGAGATATAATGTGTAATATCAGCCCATAATGCAATAAATATTGATATAAAAGCATGATGCAAAATGGACGTATCAACTCCCCCAAGCTTAGACCTCGCTTGTCCTCAAGCGGAAGCCGAAATCGAAACATATGTCCACATGTTTAGAGATAGAGGTGTCAATAAAAATAAAATACGGACATGAGGGCATCATGATCATTCTAATAACAACAACATATACGGATTTTGTCTTATGATTTCCTATGTTCAAGTAATAAGCAATTCACAATGTCAAGTATGGTTCAAGAACTTCATTGGGAACTAACAAACTATAATCTCAGTCATTGAAGCAACTACAGTTTATCGTAACATCAGAAAGAGTCAATAATAGAGCTTTTCAGCAAGCTCACATACTCAACCATCTCCTAGTCCCCTATAATTATTAACACTCATGCAATACTTGTGGTTGTAAAGTTTCAGACGGACACTAAGAAAGATAGGGGCTTATTGTGTTGCATCCCAACGTATTCACCTTTAGGTGATGTCAACAATAATAGCCTATGCCAACTTACATCCAATTTGGATATATGTATCACAATCTTTTAAACACGAGGAGCTTGCCATAGGATAAAATGAAAAAGGAAAGGTGAGGATCACCTTGACTCAAGCAAAAAGTAAAACATAAAGTAAAAGATAGGCCCTTCGCAGAGGGAAGGAGATGTTGTCATGCGCTTTTAGGGTTGGATACACAAAATCTTAATGCAAAAGAATGTCACTTTATATTGCCCCTTGTATGTGGACCTTTATTATGCAATCCGTCGCTTTTATTATTTCCACAACAAGTTCGTACAAAGCTTATTTTCTCTGCACTAATAAGTCATGCATATTTAGAGAGCAATTTTTATTGCTTGCACCGATGACAACTTACTTGAAGGATCTTACTCGATCCATAGGTAGGTATGGTGGACTCTCATGGCAAAACTGGGTTTGAGGATATTTGGAAGCACAAGTAGTATCTCTACTTAGTGCAAGGAATTTGGCTAGCATGAGGGGGGAAGGCAAGCTCAACATGTTTGGAAGGTCAATGACAATATACTTTAACTGAGATGTCGGAAAACATAAACCATTACGTTGTCTTCCTTGCCCAACGTCAACTCTTTTAGCATGTCATACTTAATGAGTGCTTCACAATCATAAAAGATGTCCAAGATAATATATTTATATGTGAACCCCTCTTTCCTTATCACTTCCTATTAATTGCAACGATGACCAAGTGCTACAAATAAATGCGCGGACAAAAGAATATACAAAACTGAGAGAACTTCAGAAGGCACTAGGCCTGGCCAGGTCGGGCCCCCAAACAGCTGAAGAAGCTGAGTAGACCTTAGTTATGTCAATGATAGATGCATCAACACTAGATTTAAGGCTTGATGGTGCGCACGGCAGTCCTCTGACATCTTCATTGCATCTTTGACTTCAAGTCGGAGCTGAGCTGAAGCAAGCCTTTCCGCTTTAAGTTGAGACTGAAGAAGTCGAACTGATTGAGGCAGCGACTGCACAGAGGTTGTCTCACACCTGCTGGTGAGTAGCTTCAACTCACTGTCTTCATCAAGACAGGACCTTGGGGTCATCTCGCTGTCCTCAAGATGGTTTGGCTCACTATCTTCCCTAAAGTTCTGCCTGGCTTAAGAGATACGACTCTGAAAGAGAAACAAGGAGACACGTAGCAGGTTTGACAATTATATAAGCAAATAAATGGATCTGTTCTACATAAGGAACATGTTTTTACAAGTACAATTTGAAACTGGTAGTTGTTGCAAACATCCAATCAGATGTAAACAGCAAAGCAAACAGTAGTGGA
>NW_021188662.1:0-2498 GCF_002162155.2 Triticum dicoccoides | reverse complement strand
TTTATTTAAGGTGGCAACATTAATACACATCTGGGTGGATTGAGGTACCTGGTTATTCCAGGATTTGCCTATCTAGGCACCTGGGTAGACCAGGATTGCCTGTTTTTTTATGGACCGCCACCCAGGCTCAAAGGGATCATAAGATTATTCATGCTAGAAACTTCTGTGTGCAGCCACATGCTACTATGGGCTCTAGCATAGTTGATTAAGTCGTGCGAACTCTTACAGTGGTAGACTAGCTGATGTAGGGGTTGTAGGTTGGTACGGTCTACCCATTCGTAAGGTGCTAGCGCTTCTGAAAGACTATGTCTCGGTCATCCGTTTCTCAAACACCATGTAGTGCGAGAAATCAAACGGAGGAGATCGAGTCTTGTGGGAAAAGTGCACAAACCTCTGCAGAGTGTATCAAACTAATCATGGTTAGCCGTGTCCCTGGTTATGGACATCTTGAGTATCTAGTTCTTGGATTATCCTGTTGATCTCATCATGTTACTTTAATTGATATTGTTGGGTTAATGATGATATTTTTAATTGGGATTGAGAATGCTGTCAACCATTCTCAATGTTTAACCACCACCATGATAGTTAAATAAATTTATTCCTTTGCAGCAGGGAAAAATTGGCTTTTCGCAAAAACATTGTAACCATAGAGCCTCCACCAGCCAAATATGCATGTAGAGATAGCCATTATTCGCCATTGCTCTATGGTGTGAATTTGCCAGTACATTCAATGTACTGACCCTTTGTGGCTGCAATGTCTCATGTTGCAGGATCTTACGACGAGTAAGTGATACGTTAGGGTTACGATTTCTACATTCAACTTTGCCATTGGTGTTGATGGGAATCCACAACCTTGTTACTTCCGCTATTTGGATTGAGGTAATAGTATTTACGTTACTTTATACATGTGATTTACCTTTGTTATAAATCCTCGAGTACTGTGTGTGTCAGCATACCAATCTAGGGATGACACTTAAGCGCAGAGACTTGATCCATTCTAACCATAACATTAAACTTTTGGGTCCAAATCGGTCCCTTGCGGAATAGCGCATAAACTAGGGTTTAAGCTTCTGTCACTCTAGCAACCCATCATCTAATAACTACTCCACAATGCATTCCCTTAGGCCCAAATATGGTGAAGTGCCATGTAGTGGACGTTCACATCACACCACTAAGGGAATCACAACATACATATCATCAAAATATCGAACACATATCAAGTTCACATGACTACTTGCAACAAGATTTCTCTCGTGACCTCAAGAACAAAAGTAACAACTCACAAATGATAATCATGCTCAAGATCAGAGGAGTATTAAATAGCATAATGGATTTGAACATATAATCTTCCACCAAATAAACCATATAGTAATCAACTACAAGATGTAATCAACACTACTAGTCACCCACAAGTACCAATCTAAGGTTTCGGTACAAAGATTGAACACAAGAGATGAACTAGGGTTTGAGAGGAGATGGTGATGGAGATTTCCCTCTCAAAGATGAGAGAGTTGTTGGTGATGACGATGGCGATGATTTCCCCCTCTGGGAGGGAAGTTCCCTGGTGGAATCGCTCCACTAGAGGGCAAAAGTGCTCCTGCTCAAGTTCCGCCTCAAGATGGTGGCACTTCGTTCTCAAAGTACTCTTCTTATTTATTTTTCTAGGTCAAAATGACTTATATAGCAGAAGAGGGGCACCAGAGGTGGGCCGAGGAGGGCACAACCCACCAAGGCGCGCCTGGGCTCCCTGCCACGCCCAGGTGGGTTGTGCCCACCTGGTGGGGCCCCTCTAGTAGTTATTTGCTCCAATATTCTTCATATATTCCAAAACAATTCTCCGTAAATTTTCAGCTCATTTGGAGATGTGCGGAATAGGTAACTCTAACGTTGATGTTCCAGGTCCAGAATTCCAACTATCGGTATTCTCCCTCTTTGTATAAAACTTGCATATTATAAGAGAAAAGGCATTAGAATTACTCCAAAAATCATTATTATGCATAAAACATAGTAAATAATAGTAGGTAAACATGATGCAAAATGGACGTATCATAGTTCTCAGGTGAAATGCACTCAAAATTCTCAATATTCTTGTATATGGATCAAGAAGAGTTGAAAAGTGTGCCCATGTTGATTATCTATATTAAAATAAGTTGTAGAGTTCAACAAGCACATAACTTTCGTAAAAATATACAAAAGTTAAATTATGTGGAGAAACATAGACATACGTGATTATAAAGTAACATGTGATAGGTACCATATAAAACATTTACTTTTATAAGGTGAAGAGTTAGAAAAATAAAAGAAGAAAACAAACCAGGTTTGATGTTAACTTGTTGACTTGATTTTGAGGAGCAAAACTCCTTGAATTGAAGAAATTAACAGTTTCAAAGAGATTGTTGATGCAGAACAAAGTCCAATGGAAGGAATCAACTCTGGGGAAGTAAAGCTGGATGGCAATTAAAGTCAAAAATCAGTATAGATGAAAAAGATGCAAAAAA
>NW_021188661.1:0-1808 GCF_002162155.2 Triticum dicoccoides | reverse complement strand
AAGGACATCTTATGTGAGTAAGGGTCTTAGGAGTATTTCCCCTTTTATGCTCGTTCACTCAGATGTGTGGACATGTCCTGTTATCTCTCTAAGTGGAATGAAGTGCTTTGTTACATTCATTGATTGCTATACTCGTATGACATGGGTGTATCTTATGAAGCATAAGGATGAGGTTTTTAAATGCTTTCAGTATTTCTATGCTTATGTGAAAAATCAGTTCAATACACAGATACAGATGATCAGGACAGATAATGGGACAGAGTATGTGAATAAGGAGTTTGTCACATTCCTATCAAGTCAAGGTATATTGCACCAAACATCTTGTCCGAGTACACCACCTCAAAACGGAGTAGCTGAGAGGAAGAATCGTCATATTTTGGAGGTTGCTCGGTCACTAATGTATACAATGAACGTGCCAAAATTCTTGTGGAGCGAGGCTGTAATGACAGCTACATCCCTCATCAACCGGATGCCGTCAAGGGTGATTGGAATGAAGTCGCCATGTGAGATGTTACTAGGTGAGAACAAATTCTTAGTTCCTCCTAAGGTATTTGGATGCACCTGCTTTGTCCGGGATCAAAGACCCTCAGTGGGAAAATTGGATCAACGAGCAGTAAAGTGCATCTTCATAGGTTACCCATCTGGACAGAAGGGATACAAGTGTTGGAGTCCCAGTGAGCGGAGAACATTTGTGACCATGGATGTGACATTCAGGGAGTCTGAACCGTTTTATGGAGGAAAAACGGATCTCAGCTCGTTATTTGACTTCGGCTCTCCTAGCATGAGTGGTGCTAGTCGAGAGGGCGGGAGTGAAGCACCAAGGACAAAGGAAGATGAACCACCGAGAGTTGTGGGTAGTTCAATTCCATGTCATGCAAGGGAAGAGAGATGGAGAAAGCCAAATGAGGAAGAAAATCTAAGGGTGTATAACAGGAGGCAACCTATGACGGAAGAGAAATGGAGAAAGCCAAATGAGGAAGAAAATTTAAGGGTCTATACCAGGAGGCAACTACAAGATGAGCAGCAACAACAACAATCTCCAATAGCAAGTGACACACATGTGCAGGGGGAGCAACAGGCTCCAACGAGTGTTGAAATTGTTGAATTGTCTGATGGTGAGACATGTGCCACTCCAACTCCATCTAATGTAAACGATTCAATGAACTTGCCTATTGCCTGGAGGAAAGGAACCCGAGTTGGAGATGGAAAACCTCCAGAGAGGTATGGTTTTGAGCATGACATAGCTAATTATGTATCATATACATCTCTGTCTCCGAGATACAAAGCATTCATTGCATCATTGCAATCTGTGGTGACTCCAAGAGATTGGAAAATGGCAAAGCAGGATCCAAAATGATACGAGGCAATGTTGGAGGAAATGAGAGCACTTGAAAAGAACAAGACATGGGATATTGTACCTCTTCCAGCAGGAAAACGACCGGTTAGCTGTAAATGGGTGTATACTGTGAAGCAGACTCCTGAAGGAAGGGTAGAAAGATACAAGGCAAGGTTAGTGGCTAGGGGCTATAGTCAGACATACGGGATTGATTATGATGAGACTTTCGCACCTGTCGCAAAGATGGGCACAGTGAGAACCTTAATTTCTTGTGCCACTAACTTTGGTTGGGCTTTGCATCAGTTAGATGTAAAGAATGCATTCCTGCATGGTGATTTACATAAGGAAGTTTACATGGAGATTCCACCTGGTTTCTCAAAGCCCGAGACATCAAGAAAGGTATGCAAGTTAAGGAAGTCTTTGTATGGCCTCAAACAGTCTCCACGAGCATGGTTTGATAGATTCAGACGTG
>NW_021188660.1:0-1332 GCF_002162155.2 Triticum dicoccoides | reverse complement strand
CCCGGAGACGCGTCCCGCCTCTTCGGACATGCCACCACACCACCCCGCCTGTATGAGTGCCCAGTGCGACGCTCCGGTGGCGTTGCTACCCCCCCAGTGCACCCGTCGCGCCTAACCCTGTAGCGTTTGACCACGGGATCTAGCCCTTTGACTTTGCACGGACGGGCTTTGACCAGTGGACCTCCCCACCCGGTTGTGTTAAGTCAGCCCATAGGAACACTTTGGAGCAACATCCGGGCCAGACCCACAGCAAGATCCCCTCCGTGTAGACCCGACGCGTCCGTTTCCCCCCTCCAGGTGCTGGCGGCGGCGTCGTCCGTGAGGGGGGCACACCCCGGACACGCGTGCCGGGCGTTTGCAACCTCCACAACACTTCCAGACTTGTGAGTGGCCGCCTACGCAATATTTGGCGGCATGCTAGCCCCCGGAGGCCGCCGGCCACAGCCGTAGACGCGCGAAGGGCAATCCTCGTAGAGGGAATTTTTCGGATACTTCTCCATCACCCAAAATTATGAAAAAAATACCATCGTTCCTATAGCACATGTGCCCACGTTGTGCAAAAAAACTCATGATTTTATCGTGCTCCATTATTTACTAATATTGACGCCGCATCGTTATCGCAGAACGTCTACTACCGTGTCATCGCCATCCGTGAGGGGGGGGCACACCCCGGAGACGCGTCCCGCCTCTTCGGACATGCCACCACACCACCCCGCCTGTATGAGGGCCCGGTGCGATGCTCCGATGGCATTGCTACCCCCCCAGTGCACCCGTCCCGCCTAACCCTGTAGCATTTGACCACGGGATCTAGCCCTTTGACTTTGCACGGACGGGCTTTGACCAGTGGACCTCCCCACCCGGTTGTGTTAGGTCAGCTCATAGGAACACTTTGGAGCAACATCCGGGCCAGACCCACAGCAAGATCCCCTCCGTGTAGACGCGATGCATCCGTTTCCCCTCTCCAGGTGCCGGCCGCGGCGCCGTCCGTGAGGAGGGCACACCCCGGACACGCGTGCCGGGCGTTTGCAACCGCTACAACACTTCCAGACTTGTGAGAGGCCGCCTATGCAAGATTTGGTGGCATGCTAGCCTCCGGAGGCCGCCGGCCACAGCCTAGACACGCGAAGGGCAATCCGCGTAGAGGGAATTTTTGGGATACTTCTCCATCACCAAAAATTATGAAAAAAATACCATCGTTCCTATAGCCCATGTGCCCACGTCGTGCAAAAAAACTCATGATTTTATCGTGCTCCGAGTATTTACTAATATTGACGCCGCATCGTTATCGCAGAACGTCTACTACCGTGTCATCGCCGTCCGTGAGGGGGGGGG
>NW_021188659.1:0-1202 GCF_002162155.2 Triticum dicoccoides | reverse complement strand
CACCAAGCCACTGATTGATTTGTTCAAGGGGAAGAAGTTCCTTCATAAGAGCTAATCATATGACTTATGCAAGGACTTCGTTATCCACGGTGATGGTTCCCAACCAGAACTCGGTAGTGTTTTATTGTAAGACTACCACGTGGTCATGCTTGTCCGGGACAACGTGTTCACATGTTTGTAGCAGAACCAGCTCATGTTTTGGAGCTTACTATCGTAGTTCATTTCCCGAGAATCTCGCAACGTCATCTCGTCGATTTGTGTTGCAAACTTTCATTTTTCTTTCTAGACTTGATGAGTCTGGGATATCCTGACACCAACCAGATCTGAATCTCAGGCAGATATGATGGTTGGAACATTCTCCAAGAACTATAATATTGGTCCCTCGATAACCGGTAAAGTGGATGTCGTGGCCAACACACCCAGCCGGAAGACCTGTATTTATAATATCTTGATTGAGGAAGTTGGCCACCTCCCCATAGGGATTTCGTAGGATTTACTCCCTAGTTGCCCCTATGGATTTTGAGATCCCGAAGTCCGACCTTTTACTTGATGTCCTAGATACCAGACCATTTCTATGAATGGGTTACACTAGCACATCAAGGAGAACATTAGAAGCGGAGTGCTAAATGTTTCTCGGTCGATCATCCAGATTTTGTTTCCTTGGCCTCGCTAAGATGAAATCTGAGAAGGTGTTATCTTTCTTTGCATCTACATCCTCCATCATCATTCATCATGGTAGCAAGTTGTGTTGCCGGACCCTTGACACGGATGTTGGTAAAACCTTGATGAATATGGAAATGCTCAAGTTCTTGAGAGCACGCACAAGCGCTACGTGTTATCATCGACACTAATTGGGATGCTCTCAGTTTCCTCGGCAATGCTATGATCTTTTCAAACAGCGAATTCACTCCCTATTGTTGGGTTCTTCCCCAGTTACCAGAATCATTTCCAGCATTTGCATTTTGTTCCCAGCTTGCACCGCCAATGTGCCATTCTACCATGGGTCTCTTCCATTTCCGGTGATAAGCAAATTCATCCATTACGTTGTCTTCAACAAGGTAATCCACATCATCCAAGTCCGAGTATGCCATTCTACCGACCCCCTCCAAACTATCGTTGTGAATTGCCTTAGGTTGGTATGAGGAGTTTCAATGATCTCTGAATCAAAGGTAATTCTTTTTGCCACTTAAGGAAATAATCTA
>NW_021188658.1:0-1196 GCF_002162155.2 Triticum dicoccoides | reverse complement strand
TGCCTCTTCGTGCCACTATGCAAAATGGTCCAATGAATCTTGGTGCTAATTTTCCTTTAATCTTAAACCGTTGCAATCCTCTCATCGGGGATACTCTCAAGTATACGAATTCACCGGGTTCGAAGCTGACCCTACGATGTTTCTGATCATAATAACTTTTCTGTCGACTTTGAGCGGTCTTAAGTCGGTCCCTGATTAGCTTGACTTTTTCCTCGGCTTCTCTGAGCATATCTGGTCCGAAGATGCGGCTGTCTCCGGTCTCTGACCAATTTAACGGGGTACGACATCTCCTTCCGTATAGGGCTTCGAAAGGAGCCATTTGCAGGCTGGCCTGGTAACTGTTGTTGTATGCGAACTCGGCATATGGCAGGCTGTCCTCCCAACTGGTTCCATAGGTGAGGACACATGCTCTCAACATGTCTTCTAAAACCTGGTTTACGCGTTCTGTTTGTCCATCAGTCTGTGGATGGTATGCGGTACTGAAGGCTAGTTGGGTTCCCAGAGCCTGTTGTAATTGCTCCCAAAATCTTGAGACGAACTGAGTGCCTCTGTCGGAAATTATAGTCTTCGGGACACCGTGCAGACAGACTATGCGGGAAAGATAAATCCTGGCAAGCCTCTGAGTGGTGTAGGTTGTCTTCACTGGAATAAAGTGTGCTACTTTGGTCAACCTGTCAGTGATGACCCATATGGCATCATTCCCGTGTCGTGATCGAGGTAATCCGACAATAAAATCCATCCCTATTTCATCCCATTTCCACTCAGGTATTTTGTTAGGTTGCAGTAGTCCGGCTGGTCTCTGATGTTCAACTTTTATGCGTTGACATGAGTCGCAACATGCAATGAAAGCGGCTATGTCCCTCTTCATACCGTGCCACCAAAATCTTTCCTGAATATCCTTATACATTTTGGTTCCTCCAGGGTGGATCGAATATGGAGTGGTGTGTGCTTCAGTTAAAACTTGCTGTTTAAGGTCTTCTATGTTTGGCACGCATAGCCTTTCTCCGTACCATAATATTCCTTCATTGTCTATGACAAATTCCGAGGCCTTGCCCATACTCAACTTCCTTTTAATTCCTTCAATGCTGGGGTGACCGGACTGAGCCTCTTTAATTTTCTCCACAAGGTGTGGTTGTATTTCCAAGTTTGATATGGTGCCTTCTGCTACCATTATCAAGTTGAGCTTGACAAATTCT
>NW_021188657.1:0-2264 GCF_002162155.2 Triticum dicoccoides | reverse complement strand
TTTTGGGGTCCCGGAGTGATTTCCACGATTAACGAACCCCGACGTGCGTTTACGTGTCGGTCATCAACACTCACAGTTTTGGCCGATTCTGGCCCGTTTCGTGGACTATTACTCACTTTTTTGGGTCCCCGGAGTGATTTCCACGATTAACGAACCCCTGGGTGCGCTTACGGGTTGGTTATCAACACTCGCGGTTTTTGTCGATTCTGACCCGTTTCGTGGACTGTTACTCACCGTTTTGGGGCCCCAAAGCGATTTCCATGGTTGTTGAACCCCAAGGTGCGCTTAAGTGTAGGTCATCAACAATCGCAGTTTGGGACGATTCTGGCCCGTTTCTTGGACTATTACTTAGTTATGGGGGTCCCGAAATGACCCCGGGTTGTGTTTAGGTGTCGGTCAGCAACACTCACAATTTTGGCCAATTCTAACGTGTTTTGTGGACTATTACTCACTGTTTTTAGGTCCCGAAGTGATTTCCATAGTTGTTGAACCCCAAGGCGCGCTTACGTGTCGGTCATCAATACTCATAGTTTTGGCTGATTCTGGCCCGTATCATGGACTATTACTCACTTTTTTGGGCCCCCGGAGTGATTTCCACGATTAACGAACCACGGGGTGCATTTACGTGTCGGTCATCAACACTCACAGTTTTGGCCAATTCTGGCCCGTTTCTTGGACTATTACTCTATTTTTGGGTCTCGGTGTGATTTCCATGATTGATGAACACCAGGGTGCATTTATGTGTCGCTCATCAACACTCGCAGTTTTGGCCGATTCTGGCCCGTTTTGTGGAGTATTACGCACTGTTTTGGGGTATCGAAGTGATTTCAACGATTAACGAACCGCGGGGTGCTTTTACGTTTCGGTCATCAACACTTACACTTTTGTCCGATTCTTTCCTTTTTTGTATACTATTACTCACTGTTTTGGGGTCCCGGAGTGATTTCCACGATTAACGAACCCCGGCGTGCGTTTACGTGTCGGTCGTCAACACTCACAGTTTTGGCCGATTCTGGCCCGTTTCGTGGACTATTACTCACTTTTTTGGGTCCCCGGAGTGATTTCCACGATTAACGAACCCCTGGGTGCGCTTACGGGTTGCTTATCAACACTCGCGGTTTTTGTCGATTCAGACCCATGTCGTGGACTGTTGCTCACCGTTTTGGGGCCCCAAAGCGAGCTCCATGGTTGTTGAACCCCAAGGTGCGCTTAAGTGTAGGTCATCAACAATCACAGTTTGGGCCGATTCTGGCCCGTTTCTTAGACTATTACTTAGTTATCGGGGTCCCGAAATGATTTCCACGATTTACGAACCCCGGGTTGTGTTTACGTGTCGGTCAGCAACACTCACAATTTTGGCCAATTCTAACGTGTTTTGTGGACTATTACTCACCTTTTTCAGGTCCTGAAGTGATTTCCATAGTTGTTGAACCCCAAGGCACACTTACGTGTCGGTCATCAAAACTCATAGTTTTGGCTGATTCTAGCCCGTATCATGGACTATTACTCACTTTTTTGGGCCCCCGGAGTGATTTCCACGGTTAACGAATCACGGGGTGCATTTACGTGTCGGTCATCAACACTCACAGTTTTGGCCGATTCTGGCCCGTTTCTTGGACTATTATTCTATTTTTGGGTCTCGGCGTGATTTCCATGATTGATGAACACCAGGGTGCATTTATGTGTCGCTCATCAACACTCGCAGTTTTTGCCGATTCTAGCCCGTTTCGTGGAGTATTACGCACTGTTTTGTGGTATCAAAGTGATTTCAACGATTAACGAAGCGCGGGGTGCGTTTACGTTTCGGTCATCAACACTTACACTTTTGTCCGATTCTAGACTTTTTTGTATACTATTACTCACTGTTTTGGGGTCCCGGAGTGATTTCCACGATTAACGAACCCCGACGTGCGTTTACGTGTCGGTCATCAACACTCACAGTTTTGGCCGATTCTGGCCCGTTTCGTGGACTATTACTCACTTTTTTGGGTCCCCGGAGTGATTTCCACGATTAACGAACCCCTGGGTGCGCTTACGGGTTGGTTATCAACACTCGCGGTTTTTGTCGATTCTGACCCGTTTCGTGGACTGTTACTCACCGTTTTGGGGCCCCAAAGCGATTTCCATGGTTGTTGAACCCCAAGGTGCGCTTAAGTGTAGGTCATCAACAATCGCAGTTTGGGACGATTCTGGCCCGTTTCTTGGACTATTACTTAGTTATGGGGGTCCCGAAATGACCCCGGGTTGTGTTTAGGTGTCGGTCA
>NW_021188656.1:0-1198 GCF_002162155.2 Triticum dicoccoides | reverse complement strand
TGGTCCATTTCATGCACTATTACTCAGCGTTTTGGGGTCCCAGAGCGATTTCCACGATTGACGATCCCCGGGGTGCGTTTACGTGTCCGTCATCAACACTCACAGTTTTGGCCAATTCTGACCCGTTTCGTTGACTATTACTCACCGATTTTGGGCCCGAAGCGATTTCAATAGTTATTGAACCCCAAGGTGCGCTTACGTGTCGGTCATTAACACTCACAGTTTTGGCCAATTCTGGCCCGTCTCTTGGACTATTACTCACTGTTTTGGGGTCCCGTAGTGATTTCCATGATTGACGAACCCCGAGATGCGTTTATGTGTCGGTCATCAACACTCGTGGCTTTTCTCGATTCTGACCCGTTTCATGGACTATAACTCACCGTTTTGGGGTCCCAAAGCGATTTCCATGGTTGTTTAACCCTAAGGAGCGTTTACGTGTCGGTCATCAATAATCACAGTTTTGGTTGATTCTGGCCCGTTCCTTGGACTATTACTCAGTTTTCGGGTCCCGGAGTGATTTCCACGATTGACGAACACCGGGGTGCATTTATGTGTCGGTCAACAACACTTGCAGTTTGGGCCAATTCTGGCCCGTTTCATGGACTATTACTCTCTGGTTTGGGGTCCCTGAGCAATTTCCATGATTAACGAACTCCGGGGTGCGTTTATGTATACTTTATCAACATTCCTAGGTTAGTCCGATTCTGGGCTCTTTCATGGACAACTACTCATAGTTTGGGGGTCCCAAAGCGATTGCCATGCTTGTCGAACCCGAAGGTGTGCTTACGCGTTGGTCGTCAAGACTCGCAGTTTGGGACGATTCTGGCCTGTTTCTTGGACTATTACTCAATTTTGGGATCCCGAAGTGATTTCCACGATTGACAAACCCTGGGGTGCGTTTACTAGTCGGTCATCAATACTCAGAATTTTGGCCGATTCTGGTCCGTTTCGTGCACTATTACTCACCGTTTTGGGGCCCAGAATGATTTCCACAATTGACGATCCCCGGGGTGCGTTTACGTGTCTGTCGTCAACACACACAGTTTTGGCAAATTCTGACCCGTTTCATGAACTATTACTCACCGTTTTGGGGTCCTGAAGAAATGTCTGTAGTTGTTGAACCCCAAGGTGCGCTTACCTGTCGGTCATCAACACTCGTAGTTTTGGCCGATTCTGGCCCGTTTCTAGGACAATTACT
>NW_021188655.1:0-2209 GCF_002162155.2 Triticum dicoccoides | reverse complement strand
AGAAGATAGAGTCCAAGTCTCTCACGTTCTGGATTCAGATTCGGACTGCACAGACATACCTGACTCAAAACGCACACAAGTTTTTCATACGGACTCCGAATTGGGTGATTCTTTTTTTGTTGGAAACTAGATTTCGTGCACTTTCCAACCCAATTGGAATCACCTTCAAATTCGTCCGGAGCGTTGAGTTGTGGACGAAACAATCTGATGCTGCAGCAGAATCCGAGTCAAACTACAAGTCCAAAGGTGTTACATCACCTCTACTTGGGCCCATTGGCCTTGTACGACCTAGATTTAGTTTTAGGCTGCCTTGGGACGTCCTCCCACCTCCTTGGTCGCCACCCCTTGCTCCTATATAAGTAGATCCATCTAGTAGCTTTTCCTTGGGATTTGTTTAGTTAAAAGTTAGCCATTGCAACTTCGTGTACTTCGTTTGTGTCCAACGACCAGACCAAGACCGCTTACGGATCCCCACCTTTATCTATCAATACTTCATATATACTCACAATATTCAGATTGCTTTTATCATATTCTTGCTTGTTCTTCGATTGCTTGCAGGAATAGACCTTCGTGGTCAGGTTGATCGTGTTCCGGCGTGGTCAATAACCTCTCGGAGTTGGTTTAGCGATTGCTAAGGCAGAACGTCGTTGCACGTTTGTAGTCGGATCGTCAAAGTCGTCTCCACCAAATCGATAGTTATCATCTCATCGAAAGATCGGGACACCCCGCCTCTATCACCTGTTACTTCACGACATCTTTCCAAAAAAAGTGATATGACTTTTGTCAACCTATAAGGCATGCGTGTCAAATTAACCTCGAGGTACATGTTCTTGAATTAACCTCTAGGTCTTGCGGGAGTACTTGTTTTTTGAACACATGTTAATCGAAGGTCTATCGCCTTACTTCTTGAAATGTATTGTTTTCTGAACAAATGTTAATTGGCTTGAAAGAAGGTCTATCGTGTTACATCACGACATCTTTCCAAAAAAGTGATATGACTTTTGTCAATGTATAAGGCATGTCTGTCAAATTAACCTTGAGGTACTTGTTCTCGAATTAACCTCTGGGTCTTGTTGGATTACTTGTTTTTTGAACACATGTTAGTCGAACGTCTAACACGTTACTTTTTGATAATTTTTGTTTTTTGAACACATGTTAATTGGCTTGAAAGATGGTCTATCGTGTTACTTCACGTCATGTTTCGAGAAAAGTGATATGACTTTGTCAACCTATAAGGCATGTTTGCCAAATTAACCTCGAGGTACTTGTTCTCGAATTAACATCTAGGTCTTTGTGGAGTACTTTTTTTCTTAATGCATGTTAATCGAAGGTCTATCGTGTTACTTTTTGATAAAAAAGATTTGAATATATATTAATTGGCTTGAAAGAAGGTCTACCGTGTTACTTCACCACATCTTTCGAAAAAAAGTGATATGACTTTTGTCAACCTATAAGGCATGTCTGTCAAATTAACCTCGAGGTACTTGTTCTCGAATTAACCTCTGGGTCTTGTAGGAGTACTTGTTTTTTAAAGACTTGTAAATGGAAGGTCTATCGCGTTACTTTTTGATATTTTTTTGTTATTTTGAACACATGTTAATTGACTTGAAAGAAGGTCTATCATGTTACTTCATGACATCTTCCTAAAAAAGTGACATGAATTTTGTCAACCTATAAGGCATGTCTGTCAAAGTCTTGTTCTCGAATTAACCTCTACATCCCGATGGAGTACTTGTTTTTTAAATGCATATTAATCCTAGGTCTATCGCGTCACTTTTTGGTATTTTTTGTTTTTTGAACACATGTTAGTTGGTTGTAAGAAGGTATATCATGTTACTTCACGACATCTTTCCAAAAAAAGTGATATGACTTTTGTCAACCTATAAGGCATGTGTGTCAAATTAACCTCGAGGTACTTGCTCTCGAATCAACATCTGGGTCTTGCAGGAGTACTTGTTTTTTGAACACATGTTAATCGAAGGTCTATCGCCTTACTTTTTGAAAAAAATTGTTTTCCGAACACATGTTAATTGGCTTGAAAGAAGGTCTGTCGTGTTACTTCACGACATGTTTCGAAAAAAAGTGATATGACTTTTGTCAACCTATAAGGCATGTCTGTCAAATTAACCTCGAGGTACATGTTCTCGAATTAACATCTGGGTCTTTGTGGAGTACTTTTTTCTCAATGCATGTTAATCGAAGGTCTATC
>NW_021188654.1:0-2776 GCF_002162155.2 Triticum dicoccoides | reverse complement strand
CTTGGAAAACCATTTTCAGCTCTTCGAACATCTCATATGCTCCGTGTTGCTCAAAATGCTTTTGGAGCCCCGGTTCTAAGCTGTAAAGCATGCCGCACTGAACGAGGGAGTAATCATCAGCATGTGACTGCCAAGCATTCATAACGTCTTGGTTCTCTGGGATGGGTGCTTCACCTAGCGGTGCTTCTAGGACATATGCTTTCTTGGCAGCTATGAGGATGATCCTCAGGTTCCGGACCTAGTCCGTATAGTTGCTGCCATCATCTTTCAGCTTGGTTTTCTCTAGGAATGCGTTGAAGTTGAGGTTGACATGAGCATTGGCCATTTGATCTACAAGACATATTTGCAAAGGTTTTTAGACTACATGATAATTAAGTTCATCTAATCAAATTATTTAATGAACTCCCACTTAGATTAGACATACCTCTTGTCATCTAAGTGATACATGATCCGAGTCAACTAGGTCGTGTCCGATCATCACGTGAGACGGACTAGTCATCATCGATGAACATCTCTATGTTGATCATATCTTCCATAAGACTCATGTTCGACCTTTCGGTCTCTTGTGTTCCGAGGCCATGTCTGTACATGCTAGGCTCGTCAAGTTAACCTAAGTGTTTTGCATGTGTAAATCTATCTTACACCCGTTGTATGTGGACGTTAGAATCTATCACACCCGATCATCACGTGGTGCTTCGAAACAACGAACTTTCGCAACGGCGCACAATTAGGGGGAACACTTTCTTGAAATTATTATGAGGTATCATCTTATTTACTACCGTCGTTCTAAGCAAATAAGATGCAAAAACATGATAAACATCACATGCAATCAAATAGTGACATGATATGGCCAATATCATATAGCTCCTTTGATCTCCATCTTCGGGGCGCCATGATCATCTTCGTCACCGGCATGACACCATGATCTCCATCATCATGATCTCCATCATCGTGTCTCCATGAAGTTACTCGCCAGCTATTACTTCTACTACTAAGGCTAATGGTTTAGCAATAAAGTAAAGTAATTACATGGCGTTTAATCATTGACACACAGATCATACAATAATTAAGACAACTCCTATGGCTCCTGCCGGTTGTCATACTCATCGACATGCAAGTCCTGATTCCTATTACAAGAACATGATCTCATACATCACATATATATCATTCATCACAACTTTTGGCCATATCACATCACAAGGCATATGCTGCAAAAACAAGTTAGACATCCTCTAATTGTTGTTGCATGTTTTACGTGGCTGCAATAGGGTTCTAGCAAGAACGTTTCTTACCTACGTGAAAGCCACAACGTGATATGCCAATTTCTATTTACCATTCATAAGGACCCTTCTCATCGAATCCGATCCGACTAAAGTGGGAGCGACAGACACCCGCTAGCCACCTTATGCAACTAGTGCATGTCAGTCGGTGGAACCAGTCTCACGTAAGCGTACGTGTAAGGTCAGTCTGGGCCGCTTCATCCCACAACATGATGCCACTGTTGGGGAACGCTGCAGGAAAAAAAAATTCAACGCTTCACCAAGATCAATCTATGGAGTTCATCTAGCAACGAGAGAGAGGAGTGCATCTACATACCCTTGTAGATCGCGAGTGGAAGCGTTCAAGAGAACGGGGTTGAGGAAGTCGTACTCGTCGTGATCCAAATCACCGATGATCCTAGTGTTGAATGGACAACACCTCCGCGTTAAACACACGTACGGCTGGGGAAGACGTCTCCTCCTTCTTGATCCAGCAAGGGGGGAGGAGAGGTTGATGGAGATCCAGCAGCACGACGGCGTGGTGGTGGAAGCAGCGGCGATCTCGGCAGGGCTTCGCCAAGCTCAGCGGGAGGGAGAGGTGGTACGGGGGGAGAGGGAGGTGCCAGGGACTAGGGTGCGGCTGCCCTCCCTCCCCCCTCTTTATATAGGGGGCCTAGGGGGTGCGCCGGCCCTGGAGATTCCATCTCCAAGGGGGGGCGGCGGCCTAGGGGGGACTTGCCCCCCAAGTCAAGTGGGGCGCTCCCCACCCCTAGGGTTTCCGACCCTAGGTGCAGGGGAGGCCCAAGGGGGGCGCACCAGCCCACCAGCGGCTGGTTCCCTTCCCCTTTCAGCCCACGTGGCCCTCCGGGATAGGTGGCCCCACTCGGCGGACCCCCGGGACCCTTTCGGTGGTCCCGGTACAATACCGGTGACCCCCGAAACTTTCCCGGTGGCTGAAATTGGACTTCCTATATAGAATTCTTTACCTCCGGACGATTCCAGAACTCCTCGTGACGTCCGGGATCTCATCCGGGACTCCGGACAACTTTCGGGTTTCCGCATACTAATATCTCTACAACCCTAGCGTCACCGAACCTTAAGTGTGTAGACCCTACGGGTTCAGGAATCACGCAGACATGACCGAGACAGCTCTCCGGCCAATAACCAACAACTGGATATGGATACCCATGTTGGCTCCCACATGTTCCACGATGATCTCATCAGATGAACGACGATGTCGAGGATTCGAGTAATCCCGTATACAGTTCCCTTTGTCAATCGGTACATTACTTGCCCGAGATTCGATCGTCGGCATCCCAATACCTCGTTCAATCTCGTTACCGGCAAGTCACTTTACTCGTACCATAATGCATGATCCCGTGACCAAACACTTGGTCACATTGAGCTCATTATGATGATGCATTACCGAGTGGGCCCAGAGATACCTCTCCATCATACGGAGTGACAAATCCCAATCTCAATCCATGTCAACCCAATAGTTACTTTCGGGGATACCT
>NW_021188653.1:0-1280 GCF_002162155.2 Triticum dicoccoides | reverse complement strand
ATATATGAAAAATCATCTACTCGAAAAGTTACATCCGAATTTAACTAGGGGAACCCCGTTAAACATTTTCAAAATCCCCAAAAACCTAACACAAAAAAAGTTACGGGGCTTTCAAGATCTAGAGGCAAAAAAATTCAAAAAAAAGGTTTGGGATACTTCGTACGTATGCATGACCGATTTGGGATGATTCCAAGGGAAACAAAACAAACCTTTCTCAAATTCATGGCGGCAACTTACACCTAATGCACGTGAACTTGGAGAAAGTCACTTCTTTCATCCAAGCATAAGCTTCATGAACGGAACACGAAGGCATTGCTTACAAGGTTTTCAACACTAGGTTGATGTTCAACATGAATCATGGGGGAGACAAAAATGCTGCTGATGGGCTCAACAACAACTCATCAGAATTTTCCATATTACTGGATTTCCACCATCATGTGAACACGGTGATAGCAGTGGTCAGACCAAAAGATGTAATGGTGTATGCTCGAGGGATCAACCACGAGTAAGACAACATTACGAAAATCGTTGGTTCTGATTTGACTTGATGATAGCCCATACTCAAGTCAAAGTCTTGACAAGGCAATAGATCCAACAACTGATCACGAAGACCAATCAATGGAGATATCATCTTTCTTCAACACACACACACGCACAAAAGATATCACTTAATATGAACTAAGTCAGACAAGCTTTTATCTTCCAACTCTCCAAGTTGTTGTTTAGCTTAACCAACTAGCTCAGGGAATCCGACACAGATTCATGGAGAAAGGGTGGCTTACAAGAAACCCCCCCCCCCCTCTGGACCGCCTTTTCAGTTAAAAAAAATAAAAAAAATGATAAAAATGTCAAAAAAAATAAAAGAAAATAAGTTTGCCATGTCATATGTGGTCTAGTTGTTGGGAAAATTTACAAATATAAATTTCGACTTTATTTGCAAAATATCTCTGGAAATTTGTAAAATGGGCATAACTTTTGCATACGAACTCGGATTAAAAAGTTTTATATATGAAAAATCATCTACTCGAAAAGTTACATCCGAATTTAACTAGGGGAACCCCGTTAAACATTTTCAAAATCCCCAAAAACCTAACACAAAAAAAGTTACGGGGCTTTCAAGATCTAGAGGCAAAAAAATTCAAAAAAAAGGTTTGGGATACTTCGTACGTATGCATGACCGATTTGGGATGATTCCAAGGGAAACAAAACAAACCTTTCTCAAATTCATGGCGGCAACTTACACCTAATGCACGTGAACTTGGAGAAAGTCACTTCTTTCA
>NW_021188652.1:0-1414 GCF_002162155.2 Triticum dicoccoides | reverse complement strand
AAATAATTAAAAATTATAAATACGTTGCACATGTGTCAGGCATCATCTGACTATGCATGGGCAGTGTGCGATGCGTTGTGTGCTAGTTAGAAGTTAGCATGCACAGACTTTGGTGATGTTTGGTTCTTTAGTCCTAGGACTTTTTTTAGTCCCAACTAAAAAGTCTCTAGTCCCTAAAAAATACCTCCATGTTTGTTTCCAAAGACTAAAAAGTCTCTAGTCCCTTCCTAGAGATTATTAAATGACCATGTTGCTCCTAGTATATAGAAAAATAACAATTAAACAACACCATGGGGTGGCGAATCAATGGATGCATGGAGGGGCATTGTTGGAAAAGTCTCAAAAAGTCCCAAAAAGACTCTGCTTGAGAGTCTTCTTCATTTAGTCCCAAATGCCTAATTTAGTCCCTAAAAAGTCCCTCCCGTTTGGTAAAAAAGTCTTTAAGAGGGACTTTTTCTAGTCCCTACACAAAAAAGTCCCTAGAAACAAACACCCCCTTTATTAGTGGACGTGCATGTGCAGGTTAGTCACATGCGTTGATCGCGGGAGCGTTGGGCGTGATCCAGTGGCAAGTTCGCACGATGTGCGGCTCTTACGGAAGAGCAGATGGCTCACGACAAGAGGAGGCCGGGTCTTGAGGAGCTCATGCGTATGTGTGCATGAGGGCCCGTTAGAGTTAGTTGCTTATCAAACCATCAGGAGCTTAGGAAATTCACCTCTGTCCCTCCCCTCCCTTGCGCTGCCCTCCCCAGGGCGGCTCGAGGGCGCCTAGGGTTTCCCCGGCGCCGCCACCCGAGGCGGTCGCCGGGCAGCGCCTGGGCAGGTGCCGATGACGGTGGCGGAGAGGTCTTCGTCGCTTCGTTCTCGCGAAGGACTCCGGATCCAAGGCGGCGGCCCTGGTCGGCGAGGCGGCGCCGTCTCTTCGGCTGGCGGCGTGCGCGGGAGGTGCGGGCCGGCTTCCTCGGCTGCGCGGGCGGCGAGGAGCAGGCGGGTAGCGGTCACGGCGCAGCAAGGTTTCCCTTCCTCCGTTCCAGATCTGAAGGTCAGGCTCCCCCTCTCTGCTCTCACTCCGCTGGTCCGCCCGATTTGGGGCCTTTGACTGCCGAATCCGGTACCGGCGGGGTGCTCCCCGAACTAGTGGTGCGGGACGAGCCCGGGGGAAACCCCTGTTTGGTTTTTCCAGCGCGGCGGCGGCGGCGCCATCTTGCGTCGTACTACTCCCTGGAGTCACCGCTGTGGGCTCCCCTCCCCACCCCGGCCAAACTTCCCGGGCGAAAGCTCGAATCCCGGCTGGATGGGCGGCGGCGGCGCCAGGTGCGTCGTGTCCTCCTTGGAGGCGCCGCCTGGGGAAGATTGGTGCTTTGGGTTGTGTGTAGAAGCTTGCAGGTGGGAGGCTGGTGACTGTCGAGTCTCT
>NW_021188651.1:2639-3499 GCF_002162155.2 Triticum dicoccoides | reverse complement strand
AGAATCGACCAAAACGGCTTGTGTTTATGATCGACATGTAAGCGCACCTTGGGGTTCAACAACTATGCAAATCACTCTGAGACCCCAAAATAGTGAGTAATAGTCCACGAAACGGGCCAGAATCGGCCAAAACGGCTTGTGTTTATGACCGACACGTAAGCGCACCTTGGGGTTCAACAACTATGTAAATCACTCCGAGACCCCAAAACGGTTAGTAATAGTCCACGAAACGAGGCAGAATCGGCCAAAACGGCTTGTGTTTATGACCGACATGTAAGCGCACATTGGGGTTCAACAACTAAGCAAATCACTCCTAGACCCCAAAATAGTGAGTAATAGTCCACGAAACGGGCCAGAATCGGCCAAAACTGCGAGCATTGATGACCGACACGTAAGCGCACCTTGGGATTCGTCAATCATGGAAATCACTCCGAGACCCCAAAACAGTGAGTAATATTCCACGAAACGGGCCAAAATTGGCCAAAACTTCGAGTGTTGATAACCGACACGTAAGCGCACCCTGGGGTTCGTCAATCGTGGAAATCACTCCGAGACCCCAAAACAGTGAGTAATAGTCCACGAAACGGGCCAGAATTGGCCAAAACTGCGAGTGTTGATGACCGACACGTAAGCGCACCTTGGGGTTCGTCAATCGTGGAAATCACTCAGAGACCCCAAAACAGTGAGTAATAGTACACGAAACAGGCCAGAATCGGCCAAAACTGCGATTGTTGATGACCGACACGTAAGCGCACCTTGGGGTTCGTCAATCGTGGAAATCACTCTGAGACCCCAAAAAAGTGAGTAATAGTACATGAAACGGGCCAGAATCGGCCAAAACTGCGAGTGTTGATGACCGA
>NW_021188651.1:0-1206 GCF_002162155.2 Triticum dicoccoides | reverse complement strand
ACGTAAGCGCACCTTGGGGTGCGTCAATCATGGGCATCACTCCGAGACCCCAAAACAGTGAGTAATAGTACACGAAACGGGCCAGAATCTGCCAAAACTGCGAGTGTTGATGACCGACACGTAAGTGCACCTTGGGGTTCGTCAATCGTGGAAATCACTAAGAGACCCCAAACAGTGAGTAATAGTACTCAAAACGGGTCAGAATCGGCCAAAACTGCGAGTGTTGATGACCGACACATAAGCACACCTTGGGGTTCAACAACTATGCAAATCACATCGGGACCCCAAAACGGGGAGTAATAGTCCATGAAATGGGCCCGAATCGGCCAAAACTGCGAGTGTTGATGACCGACACGTAAGCGCACCTTGGTGTTCGTCAATCGTGCAAATCACTCTGAGACCCCAAAACAGTGATTAATATTCCACGAAACGGGCCAGAATCTGCCAAAACTGCGAGTGTTGATAACCGACACATAAGCGCACCTTGGGGTGCGTCAATCATGGAAATCACTCCGAGACCCCAAAACAATGAGTAATAGTCCACGAAACGGGCCAGAATTGGCCAAAACTGCGTGTGTTGATGGCCGACATGTAAGTGCACCTTGGGGTTCGTCAATCGTGGAAATCACTCCGAGACCCCAAAACACTGAGTAATAGTCCATGAAACGGGCCAGAATCGGCCAAAACTGCGAGTGTTGATGACCGACACATAAGCGCACCTTGGGGTTCGTTAATCATGGAAATCACTCCGAGACCCCAAAACAGTGATTAATATTCCACGAAACGGGCCAGAATCTGCCAAAACTGCGAGTGTTGATGACCGACACCTAAGCGCACCTTGGGGTGCGTCAATCATGGAAATCACTCCAAGTCACCAAAACGGTGAGTAATAGTCCACGAAACGGGCCAGAATTGGCCAAAACTGTGCGTGCTGATGACCGACACATAAGCGCACCTTGGGGTTCGTCAATCATGGAAATCACTCCGAGACCCCAAACAGTGAGTAATAGTCCATGAAATGGGCCAGAATCGGCCAAAACTATGAGTGTTGATGACCGACACGTAAGCGCACCTTGGGGTTCGTCAATCGTGGAAATCACTCAAAGACCCCAAAACAGTGAGTAATAGTACACGAAACAGGCCAGAATCGGCCAAAACTGCGATTGTTGATGACCGACTCGTAAGTGCACCTTGGGGTTCGTCAAT
>NW_021188650.1:0-2109 GCF_002162155.2 Triticum dicoccoides | reverse complement strand
GTCGGACGGGGGTAAATAGGAAGTTAGAGTTATGGAGACAAACCTTGGAATCGAAAGGGTTTAGGCTTAGTAGAACTAAAATCGAGTACATGATGTGCGGTTTCAGTACTACTAGCTGTGAGGAGGAGGAGGTTAGTCTTGATGGCCAGGTGGTACCTCGGAAGGACACCTTTCGGTATTTGGGGTCAATGTTGCAGGAGGATGGGGGTATTGATGAAGATGTGAACCATCGAATCAAAGCCGGATGGATGAAGTGGCGCCAAGCTTCTGGCATTCTCTGTGACAAGAGAGTGCCACAAAAGCTAAAAGGCAAGTTCTACAGGACGGCGGTTCGACCCGTAATGTTGTATGCGCGGAGTGATGGCCGACTAAAAGGCGACATGTTCAACAGTTAGGTGTGGCGGAGATGCGTATGTTGAGATGGATGTGTGGCCACACGAGGAAGGATCGAGTCCGGAATGATGATATACGAGATAGAGTTGGGATAGCACCAATTGAGGAGAAGCTTGTCCAACATCGTTTGAGATGGTTTGGGCATATTCAGCGCAGGCCTCCAGAAGCTCCAGTGCATAGCGGACGGCTAAAGCGTGCGGAGAATGTCAAGAGAGGGCGGGGTCGACCGATTTTGACATGGGAGGAGTTCGTTAAGAGAGACCTGAAGGATTGGAGTATCGACAAAGAGCTAGCTATGGACAGGGGTGCGTGGAAGCTTGCTATCCATGTGCCAGAGCCATGAGTTGGTTGCGAGATCTTATGGGTTTCACCTCTAGCCTACCCCAACTTGCTTGGGACTAAAGGCTTTGTTGTTGTTGTTGTTGTTGATAGTTCAAGACCAACACCACAAACTAGTCCATATGATACAAATAAAAATAGATAAAAACGATACTACGATGCAAATAACTAGAAACTACTCCTCATTGTCGTCCTCCTCCTCGGTGGTGTACTCCAACGACAAAAAGGCATCATCCCACCGAGGATCATTGTCGTCATGGGTCGACGCAGCCACGCAGGTCCCAGTTCGCACTGCGCTAACGCAAGTGCCTTCCGCACACGCCTGTGTCGGCGGCGACATCCTCTATGAAGCGTCAGCGCCAGTCCTCCATGGCGTACTCGTCCACCTTGGCGATGAGGAGGCGGCGCTCCCGCCTACGGTGGATGTGGCCGTCCTCGTCGGTGAGTAGCTACGGCGGAGGCGCGAGGTCCTGCACCTGTTGGTGCGTCCGCGCGTCCGAGAAATTCATCTGTGAACATGGCCAGTTCAGGCGCCACGCCGCCGCGTCATACGCGCGAGCGGCCTCGTGGGCGGTCTCGAACGTCCCGAAACCAAGACGTGATATCACCGGAGCGGATGTGGACATGCAGGAGCGACGGGTGTGGACGCCGCGGTAGTCGGAGCTACTCTGGGCGTGCGGCAGCATGTCGGCGGCGGGGGGAGAAGGCGCGGCAGCGTGGGGAGAAGGGCGTGGCGGCGGCGACAGGGTGCTAGAGGCGAGGAAGAAGGGCGCGGAGGGGAAGAAGGAGGCGATGGAGTGACGGTAGGCGGGCTCGCACGTGGGTTTTATAGAGCGTGCCCGACACCGCACGCCAAAACTGCCGCGTGCGTTGGCGCTTTTTCGCGCACGCGCAGTTCTTTTTCCCACGCCGACTGGAGCGCGGAAAACCGACCCGTGGATGCTAAATATACCTTTTTCCCGCGGGCGCCATATCTAGTGTGCCTGTTGGAGATGCTCTAAAGGATAACCAATATTCTTCAAGAATACTGTTTGCTTTGAATCACTGTAAGTACTAGGGACTTGGTTTGTGGAAGAAAAAAGGCGGACTTTGTTTGTGGAAAGAAGAGCGGGTTCTCTAAAAGAAATGTGTTCTGGTGTTTAGCAACCGTGTGAAAAAAAACAAAATCTATGGCGCACAAGAACTCTTCACCAAAAAAGAGAGAAACAATGCCCCAGATCCTGCCGGTCCTCGAAAGGAACGAACAAAAAAAATACCCCCAATCTAGGTCATCGCGGGCCACGAACTCAGCGGTGTTCCTCCTCCAGGACGTCACCAATGGCTGGGGCCAGCGCGGCCACTCCCCCCGACAGGTTAGCCTTCCGTCCCGCCGGCGCT
>NW_021188649.1:0-1524 GCF_002162155.2 Triticum dicoccoides | reverse complement strand
AGTCTTAAAGAATACATCTCTCTCCTTTTTTTTTTGAGGTCGACTGGTCGACTCTGTCTCCAATAGGATTAGGGGGGGCACGCTGAGTGCACCCACTGGGTGTAGTCCCCAAGGCTAAGGTCGACTGCTGGCAGTCGGCCTTAGGCTTTATAAGTTCAGTCTTTCCGTCATTCGACTATGGCGAATGGATTTCGCAAACCGGTGGGGGCACACTGAGTGCACCCACTGGGTGTAGTCCCCGAGACTACGGTCGAATGCTTGGATTCGGCTGTAGTCTTAGAAACGCGTGATTTTTCCTTTTCCACTCGGAAGTGAATTATCTTTGACATTTAGTCGATTGGTTCTTCGCAGAACTCCTGTGACCTTGCGGCTCGCTACACTGAATTGGAAAACAAGCACATTCAGCTCGAGCTGAATTTGAAGCTGGTTCAGGAGAATCTGACGAAGGCAAAGGAGGAGACCGAAGGTATGTTTGGTGAGGCCTCGACGACTGCTTTTTCCCTTCATTTGTTTCAAAATCTGATCTTGCTGTAACTTGCAGGTAAGGTGAGGGAGGCCCAAAGGAAAAAAGACCTTGAACTAGCTGAGAAGATCAAGCTTGTTGACGAGAAGTTAGCTTCAGTCACAAAGCTTGAGCAAGAAAATGCTACTCTGAAAGCTGTTCTTGGGAAGAAAAATGATCTGGAGGTTTTCCTGAGTGGTCTTGCCAAGAAGCTGTTTCTTATGCTTGAAGGTAAACCTTCAACAATCATTTTCAACTGTGATTTTTTTCATTCGACCATTGCCTTGACTCGGTGATCGTCCTTGCGGAATTTTGTCAAAACTTTGAAGAAGAGACTAGCCGGCTGGAACCAAACCTTGACCCCGTCAATTCTCCGATGAACGACGATGTTGCCATGAATGTTTTCTGACTGGAGTCCCGTGTTGCAGCTGCCGTGGACTATCTTGCAAGGCTGAAGGTCGCCACATCTCGCATCGACTCAACGCTCTGGCCCGGGGAGACACTCCAGAACGACCTCGAGTCGCTGATGGCTCGTTTGAATGCTATCCCTGGTCGAGTGCAGGAGTGGAAAAAGTCCTCGGCTCGGTGTGGTGCAGATGTTGCTCTGTGTCTGGCCCGAGTCCACTGCAAAGATGCGCGAGAAGACAAGCTGGCTGCCCTCCGGGTGGCCAACACCAAGAAACACGACTTCAGGTCCTTTATGGAAACTTTCCTTGCTGCTGCCACTCGGATCGCAGATGGAATTGATCTTGATGAGTTTGTTGCACCTTCCAGCCCTCCACAGGAGGGGTAAAAAACTTCTTCTAAGCTCGACGCTTTAAATTTGCCTCGGTATGCCGAGTGGAGTTGTAACCGATAAACCTTAACAGGCTTAGCGCCTGAGCACTTTCGGTTCCTTTAGGTATCGATCTGAACTTGAATTTGGTGTTTGAATATGATTGCTTTTGGCTCGAAATGTCTTTTGCAGGTTCAAAGCAAGACGCTCACTGCAGTCGACTTATTCCTTAATCCACTTAGGCGAG
>NW_021188648.1:0-2085 GCF_002162155.2 Triticum dicoccoides | reverse complement strand
ATGGAATAGTGAAGCATCAGATACACTAATATTTTTTTTACAAATATGCCTGTCGACAAAAAAGAGGTTCCTGATATCTTTACTTGGTTAGGATTTGCTGACCAAAAAGAAAGGATGGCCACAAGTGTATATCATATATTGATTTATATAATAATTAGTTCCACGTCAGCAAAGGAGCTCTGCAGTAGGTACTGGATAATCAAGTTGAAGTTCAACATATAGTTCAAAACCTTCACATTCTCACTGTTTCTGTCATATCATATCTCTACGCAGCGTGTGGTCATAATTTAGATCATTGATCTGATGTTGCTCATCTTTCAAGTAGAAAGTTTGTGCTATAGCCTATACTTAATCATGGACGGATTTTTCCAAGAGGAGTCTGTTCTTTGTTATAGTTCTTTATCAAGTTCGAACATATAACTCACTCAGTCTTGCCTATTTCCAGTTACAATGCTCATGTCAAACTAGGACCAGCTCCTGATTTTTTTAGTTATCATAGTATTTACTACTTGAAGAAAGAATTAGTATTTATTACTAGAAGAATGACTTTACCTCAACTGGATATATACGTGACATGTGTATAAGATGTGCGAGAAACATCGCTGCACAAAGTGTCGAAGTCTAGGTTGCACCATTTACATTCTATTGTTATATCAACTGACCTCACTCTTTTAATATGCTTGGCTGACAGTATAGCTGTAGGATAAATTCTCCTTACTAAAAATACACTTCCTTTGTGTTAAAATTGTATGTAGGTCATTTAGTGAATGTCTGGAAAGTACACAAATGGTTTATGATTTGTATTCAAATATTATTTTTGATTTTCTTATAAGAAAATCCCTTGAACCCTAAGATGCACTTTTATCAATGGAGGAAGGCCCATGCAATATCTTTCATGAAACGTAAGAAGGAGCTACACTTTAATGTACAAGTGCCATATAAGAAGTAAAGGAGCATTGATGTTGAGAATGATGTTCTGGCTCTCCGGAGTGTGCGCTCGCGTGTGAATAGTAAACAACAAAATATAGTAAATGTTTTCAAAAAATTCTGAATTTTTTTGTAGAAGTTTGTGTTAGTGTCGCAAGCATTCTTGAAAACTTTCATGTGAAACAGAGCAGCGGCATTTCGCGTGGTGAAAAAAACAAATTTAGGGTGACATTTTGGGGTAACATTTGGTGTTTATTTTGATTTACTTCACAGGACCAAAATGTTTAATCTTTTTGCCTACAAATTTGCATGTAGCATTTGGACGTGAGAAAGAACACATATAATTATTTTGACATTTCAAAATATTTTCGCACGTAGGAGCGCGCTCTCCCGGGAGCACCAACGGATTTCCGTGCTACCGTAGACAACTGGTCCAAGAGGAGTTGTTTATGGCAAAGCAAGTCTGTGAGTCAGGAGAAATATATGTCCCTCGAACAAAACATTCCATGTCATGAAGGAGGCATCCCGATCCGCGGATAGAGCATAGAATGAGTACCAAATTAATCATGAAAATTTATTGACATGGGAAAAACAAACCCTAATGTTAATGATCTATAACAAACATAAAGTATATATTTTTGAAAATCTGCTTGCGCACATGAATTAAAGATGTATCTCGCACACGTGATATTCTATTTACCATAATTTTGCGCTGACTATAGAAATATATTATTTCCAGCTGCATAACTAAATAAGTTTGTCTATGTAAAAATAAATTTTATTCCAAGAACTTACAACAAATCAAATAATATATTCTCAAAATTTAGCTTCATAAAATCCTAGCCCGCGCATCGAGTGGGCCACTTTGCTAGTGGAATAAATTTTGACCCAAAATTTAAATGCCACAAACTACACACCGAGGGGAATATACTAGAAAATCCCACAAAAATTAGAAACACCCAACCATTTATTTAGAATACTAAACATTTATAGCCATTAGATGTGTTTTAAGTGAAAATAATTACCCACCATTGCCATTATGAGGGAAAACGTTTTGCCATGATGACATGAATAGGAATTTGCTAAAAAAACATGGATGACGTGGGTGCATAGGACTTTCCAACAAAAATAAACCTAAGCTACATGTATCACGTGGGC
>NW_021188647.1:9571-34200 GCF_002162155.2 Triticum dicoccoides | reverse complement strand
TGGAATAAGGATATGTTTCTCGATTATGGAGGTGACAAAAGGTTCGTCGTAAAGGGTTACGTCAATGCAAGTTTTGACACTGATCCAGATGACTCTAAGTCTCAATCTGGATACATATTGAAAGTGGGAGAAATTAGCTAGAGTAGCTCCGTGCAGAGCATTGTTGACATAGAAATTTGCAAAATACGTACAGATCTGAATGTGGCAGACCCGTTGACTAAACTTCTCTCACAAGCAAAACATGATCACACCTGAGTACTCTTTGGGTGTTAATCACATAGCGATGTGAACTAGATTATTGACTCTAGTAAACCCTTTGGGTGTTGGTCACATGTCAATGTGAACTATGGGTGTTAATCACATGGTGATGTGAACTATTGGTATTAAATCACATGGCGATGTGAACTAGATTATTGACTCTAGTGCAAGTGGGAGACTGAAGGAAATATGCCCTAGAGGCAATAATAAAATTATTATTTATTTCCTTATATCATGATAAATGTTTATTATTCATGCTAGAATTGTATTAACCGGAAACATAATACATGTGTGAATACATAGACAAACAAAGTGTCACTAGTATGCCTCTACTTGACTAGCTTGTTGATCAAAGATGGTTATGTTTCCTAACCATAGGCATGAGTTGTCATTTGATTAACGGGATCACATTATTAGGAGAATGATGTGATTGACTTGACCCATTCCGTTAGCTTAGCACTTGATCGTTTAGTTTGTTGCTATTGCTTTCTTCATGACTTATACATGTTCCTATGACTATGAGATTATGCAACTCCCGTTTACCGGAGGAACACTTTATGTGCTACCAAACGTCACAATATAACTAGGTGATTATAAAGGTGCTCTACAGGTGTCTCCGAAGGTACTTGTTGGGTTGGCGTATTTCGAGATTAGGATTTGTCATTCTGATTGTCGGAGAGTTATCTCTGGGCCCTCTCGGTAATGCACATCACCTAAGCCTTGCAAGCATTGAAACTAATGAGTTAGTTGCGAGATGATGTATTACGGAACGAGTAAAGAGACTTGCTGGTAAAGAGATTGAACTAGGTATTGAGATGCCGACGATCGAATCTCGGGCAAGTAACATACCGATGACAAAGGGAACAACATATGTTGTTATGCGGTCTGACCGATAAAGATCTTCGTAGAATATGTAGGAGCCAATATGAGCATCCAGGTTCCGCTATTGGTTATTGACCGGAGATGTGTCTCGGTCATGTCTACATAGTTCTCGAACCCATAGGGTCTGCACGCTTAACGCTACGATGACAGTTATATTATGAGTTTATATGTTTTGATGTACCAAAGGAGTTCGGAGTCCCGAATGAGATCGGGGACATGACGAGGAGTCTCGAAATGGTCGAGACATAAAGATCGATATATTGGATGACTATATTCGGACTTCGGAAAGGTTCCGAGTGATTCGGGTATTTTTGGGAGTACCGAAGAGTTACGGGAATTCGCGGGGAGTATATGGGCCTTATTGGGCCATACGGGAATAGAGTGAAGGGGAATATAGCAATAATTCAAAATTTTCTACGTATCACCAAGATCAATCTATGGAGTCATCTAGCAACGAGGGAGGAGTGGATCTACATACCCTTGTAGATCACGCGCGGAAGCGTTCAAGAGAACGGGGTTGATGGAGTCGTACTCTTCGTGATCCAAATCACCGATGATCCTAGCGCCGAACGGACGGCACCTCCGCGTTCAACACACGTACGGAGCAGCGACGTCTCCTCCTTCTTGATCCAGCAAGGGGGGAGGAGAGGTTGATGGAGATCCAGCAGCATGACGGCGTGGTGGAAGTAGCGGGATTCCAACAGGGCTTCGCCAAGAGCTGCGGGAGAAGGGAGATGTGTCATGGAAGGGAGAGGGAGGCGCCAGGGCTTAGGTGTTGCTGCCCTCCCTTCCCCCCACTATATATAGGGCCAAGGGAGAGGGGGGGGGGGCGCAGCCTTGGCCCTTCCTCCAAGGAAGGGTGCGGCCAGGGAGGAGTCCATCCTCCCCAAGGCACCTCGGAGGTGCCTTCCCCCTTTAGGACTCTTCCTTTCCCTTATCTCTTGGCGCATGGGCCTCTTGGGGCTGGTGCCCTTGGCCCATACAGGCCAAGGCGCACCCCCTACAGCCCATGTGCCCCCCCCGGGGCAGGTGGCCCCACCCGGTGGACCCCCGGGACCCTTCCGGTGGTCCCGATACAATACTGGTGACCCTGAAACTTGTCCCGATAGCCGAAATAGCACTTCATATATATAATTCTTTACCTCCGGACCATTCCGGAACTCCTCGTGACATCCGGGATCTCATCCGGGACTCCGAACAACATTCGGGTTACCGCATACTAATATCTCTATAACCCTAGCGTCATCGAACCTTAAGTGTGTAGACCCTACGGGTTCGGGAGACATGCAGACATGACCGAGATGACTCTCCGGTCAATAACCATCAGCGGGATCTGGATACCCATGTTGGCTCCCACATGCTCCACGATGATCTCATCGGATGAACCATGATGTCAAGGACTTAATCAATCCCGTATACAATTCCCTTTGTCTAGCGGTACGATACTTGCCCGAGATTCGATCGTCGGTATCCCGATACCTTGTTCAATCTCGTTACCGGCAAGTCTCTTTACTCGTTCCGTAACACATCATCCCGTGATCAACTCCTTGATCGCATTGTGCACATTATGATGATGTCCTACCGAGTGGGCCCAGAGATACCTCTCCGTTTACACGGAGTGACAAATCCCTGTCTCGATTCGTGCCAACCCAACAGACACTTTCGGAGATACCTGTAGTGTACCTTTATAGCAACCCAGTTACATTGTGACGTTTGGCACACCCAAAGCACTCCTACGGTATCCGGGAGTTGCACAATCTCATGGTCTAAGTAAACGATACTTGACATTAGAAAAGCTTTAGCATACGAACTACATGATCTTGTGCTAGGCTTAGGATTGGGTCTTGTCCATCACATCATTCTCCTAATGATGTGATCTCGTTATCAACGACATCCAATGTCCATGGCCAGGAAACCGTGACCATCTATTGATCAACGAGCTAGTCAACTAGAGGCTTACTAGGGACATGGTGTTGTCTATGTATCCACACTTGTATCTGAGTTTCCTATCAATACAATTCTAGCATGGATAATAAACGATTATCATGAACAAGGAAATATAATAATAACTAATTTATTATTGCCTCTAGGGCATATTTCCAACAGTCTCCCACTTGCACTAGAGTCAATAATCCAGTTCACATCGATATGTGATTAAAACTCAAGGTCACATCCCCATGTGACTAACACCCAAAGAGTTTACTAGAGTCAATAATCTAGTTCACATTACCATGTGATTAACACTCGATGAGTTCTTGGTTTGATCATGTTATGCTTGTGAGAGATGTTATAGTCAACGGGTCTGAATCTTTCAGATCCGTATGTACTTCACAAATCTCTATGTCATCTCCTAGATGCAGCTACCACGTTCTATTTGGAGCTATTCCAAATAACTGTTCTACTATACGAATCCAGTTTACTACTCAGAATAATCTGGATTAGTGTCAAAGTTTGCATCGGCGTAACCCTTTATGACGAACTCTTGTACCACCTCCATAATCGAGAAAATTCCTTAGTCCACTAGTTACTAAGGATAACTTTGACCGCTGTCCTGTGATCCATTCTTGGATCACTCTTGTACCCCTTGACTGACTCATAGCAAGGCACAGTTCAGGTGCGGCACACAGCATAGCATACTGTAGAGAGCCTATGACAAAAGCATAGGGGACGACCTTCGTCCTTCCTCTTTCTTCTGCTGTGGTCGAGCTTTAAGACTTCATACCTTATAACTCAGGAAAGAACTCCTTCTTTGACTGATCCATCTTGAACACCTTCAAGATCATGTCAAGGTATGTGCTCATTTGAAAGTACCATTAAGAATTTTGATCTATCCTTATAGATCTTGATGCTCAATGTTCAAGTAGCTTAATCCAGGCTTTCCATTGAAAAACACTTTTCAAATAACTCTGCATGCTTTCCAGAAATTCTACATCATTTCCGATCAATAATATGTCAACAACATATACTCATCAGAAATTCTATAGTGCTCCCACTCACTTCTTTAGAAATACAAGTTTCTCATAAACTTTCTATAAACCCAAAATCTTTGATCATCTCATCAAAGTGTAGATTCCAACTCCGAGATGCTTACTCCAGTCCTTAGAAGGATTGATGGAGCTTTGCATACTTATTAGCATCTTTCAGGATTGACAAAACCTTCCGGTTGTATCACATACAACCTTTCCTCAAGAAAATCGTCGAGGAAACAATGTTTTGACATCCTATCTACAAGATTTCATAAAGAATGCAGTAATCGCTAATATAATTCCAATAGACTCTTAGCGTCGCTACGAGTGAGAAAGTCTCATCGTAGTCAACTCCTTGAACTTGTCGGAAAATATCTTAACGACAAGTCGAGCTTTGTTAATGGTGATACCTACCATCATCGTTCGTCTTCCTTTTAAAATCCATATGTACCTAACAGCCTTACGACCATCAAGTTGTTCTTCCAAAGTCTTCACTTTGTTTTCATATATGGATCCTCTCTCAAATTATATGGCCTCAAGCCATTTTGGAATCCAGGCCCACCATCGCTTCTCCATAACTCGTAGGTTCATTGTTGTCTAGCAACATGACTTCCAAGACAGGATTACGTACCACTCTGAAGTAGTACGCATCCTTGTCATCCGACGAGGTTTGGTAGTGACTTTATCTGAAGTTTCATGATCACTATCATAAGCTTCCACTTCAATTGGTGTAGGTGCCACAGGAACAACTCCCTGTGCCCTGCCACACACTAGTTGAAGAGACGGTTCAATAACCTTATCAAGTCTCCACCATCCTCCCACTCAATTCTTTCAAGAGAAACTTTTCCTCGAGAAAGGACCCGATTCTAGAAACAATCCCTTATTGCTTTCGAATCTGAGACAGGAGGCATACCCAACTATTTTGGGTGTCCTATGAAGATGCATTTATCCGCTTTGGGTTCGAGCTTATCAGCCTGAAACTTTTCACATAAGCGTCGCAGCCCCAAACTTTTAAGAAATGACAGCTTAGGTTTCTCTAAACCATAGTTCATACGGTGTCATCTCATCGGAATTATGTGGTGCCCTATTTAAAGTGAATGTGGTTGTCTCTAATGCCTAACCCATAAACTATCGTGGTAATTCGATAAGAGACATCATGGTATGCATCATATCCAATTGGGTGCAGTTATGATGCTCGGACACACCATCATACTATGGTGTTCCAGGCTGTATTAGTTGTGAAACAATTTCCACAATGTCTTAACTCTGTGCCAAACTCGTAATTCAGATATTCATCTCCATGATCATATCATAGATATTTTATCCTCTTGTCACGACGATCTTTCAACTTCACCCTGAAATTACTTGAACCTTTCAATAATTCAGACTCGTGATTTATCAAGTAAATGTACTCAACATCTACTCAAATCATCTGTGAAGTAAGAACATAACGATATCCACTACATGCGTCAGCACTCATTGGACTGCACACATCAAAATGTATTTCTTCCAACAAGTTGCTTTCTAGTTCCATTTTACTGAAAACAAGGCTTTCAGTCATCTTGCCCATGTGGTATGATTTGCATGTCTCAAGTGATTCAAAATCAAGTGAGTCCAAACAATCCATTTGCATGGAGTTTCTTCATGCATATCTACCAACAAACATGGTTTGCATGTCTCAATCCTTTCAAAAATGAGTGAGTCCAAAGATCCATCAACATGGAGCTTCTTCATGCGTTTTATACCGATATGACTTAAGTGGCAGTGCCACAAGTAGGTGGTACTATCATTACTATCCTATATCTTTTGGCATGAACATGTGTATCACTACGATCGAGATTCAATAAACCATTTATTTTAGGCGTAAGACCATTGAAGGTATTATTCAAATAAACAGAGTAACCATTATTCTCCTTAAATGAATAACCGTATCGCGATAGACATAATCCAATCATGTCTATGCTCAACGCAAACACCAAATAACAATTATTTAGGTTTTAATACCAATCTCGATGGTAGAGGGAGCGTGTGATGCTTGATCATATCAACCTTGGAACCACTTCCAACACATATCGTCAGCTCACCTTTAGCTAGTCTCCGTTTATTCCGTAGCTTTTATTTCGAGTTTACTAACACTTAGCAACCGAACCGGTATCTAATACCCTAGTGCTACTAGGAGTACTAGTAAAGTACACATCAACACAATGTATATCCAATATACTTCTATTGACCTTGCCTTCCTTCTTATCTACCAAGTATCTAGGGTAATTCTGCTCCAGTGGCTGTTCCCTTTATCACAGAAGCACTTAGTCTCGGGTTTGGGTTCAACCTTGGGTTTCTTCACTAGAGCAGCAGCTGAATTGCCGTTTCATGAAGCATCCCTTTTTGCCCTTGCCCTTCTTGAAACTAGTGGTTTTACTAACCATCAACGATTGATGCTCCCTTTTGATTTCTACTTTTGTGGTGTCAAACATCGCGAATATCTCAAGGATCATCATATATGTCCCTGATATATTATAGTTCATCACGAAGCTCTAGTAGCTTGGTGGTAATGACTTCGGAGAAACATCACTATCTCATTTGGAAGATCAACTCCCACTTGATTCAAATGATTGTTGTACTCAGACAATCTGAGCACAAGCTCAACAATTGAGCTTTTCTCCCTTAGTTTGCAGGCTAAGAAAATCGTCGGAGGTCTTATACCTCTTGACGTGGGCACGAGCCTGAAATCCCAATTTCAGCCCTCAAAACATCTCATATGTTTCGCGACGTTTCAAAACCGTCTTCGGTGCCTCAACTCTAAACCGTTTAACTAAACTATCACATAGTTATCAAAATGTGTATGTCAGATGTGCGCAACATCCACAGACGACGTTTGAGGTTCAGCACACTGAGCGGTGCATTAAGGACATAAGCCTTCTATGAAGCAATGAGGACAATCCTCAGTTTACGGACCTAGTCTGCATAATTGCTACTATCAACTTTCAACTAAATTTTCTCTAGGAACATATCTAAACAGTAGAACTGAAGCGCGAGCTACGACATAATTTGCGAAGACCTTTTGACTATGTTCAGGATAATTAAGTTCATCTTCTGAACTCCCACTCAGATAGACATCCCTCTAGTCATCTAAGTGATTACATGATCCGAGTCAACTAGGCCGTGTCCGATCATCACGTGAGACGGACTAGTCATCATCGGTGAACATCTTCATGTTGATCGTATCTACCATACGACTCATGCTCGACCTTTCAGTCTCTTTTGTTCCGAGGCCATGTCTGTACATGCTAGGCTCGTCAAGTCAACCTAAGTGTTTCGCATGTGTAAATCTGTCTTACACCCGTTGTATGTGAACGTTAGAATCTAACACCCGATCATCACGTGGTGCTTCGAAACAACGAACTGTCGCAACGGTGCACAGTTAGGGGGAACACTTTCTTGAAATTATTATGAGGGATCATCTTATTTACTACCGTCGTTCTAAGTAAACAAGATGCATAAACATGATAAACATCACATGCAATCAAATAGTGACATGATATGGCCATCATCACTTTGCTCCTCTTGATCTCCATCTTCGGGGCTCCATGATCATCATCGTCACTGGCATGACACCATGATCTCCATCATCATGATCTCTATCATCGTGTCTTCATGAAGTTGTCTCGTCAACTATTACTTCTACTACTACAGCTAACAGTTAGCAATAAAGTAAAGTAATTACATGACGTTTATGTTGACACGCAGGTCATAAATAAATTAAGACAACTCCTATGGCTCCTGCCGGTTGTCATACTCATCGACATGCAAGTCATGATTCCTATTACAAGAACATGATCAATCTCATACATCACATATATCATTCATCACATCCTTTTGGCCATATCACATCACATAGCATACCCTGCAAAAACAAGTTAGACGTCCTCTAATTGTTGTTTGCATGTTTTACGTGGCTGCTATGGGTTTCTAGCAAGAACTTTTCTTACCTACGAAAAAGCCACAACGTGATATGCCAATTGCTATTTACCCTTCATAAGGACCCTTTTCATCGAATCCGATCCGACTAAAGTGGGAGAGACAGACACCCGCTAGCCACCTTATGCAACTAGTGCATGTCAGTCGGTGGAACCAGTCTCACGTAAGAGTACGTGTAAGGTCGGTCCGGGCCGCTTCATCCCACAATGCCGCTGAATCAAGATTGGACTAGTAACGGTAAGCATATTGAACAAAATCAACGCCCACAACTACTTTGTGTTCTACTCGTGCACAAAAACTACGCATAGACCTAGCTCATGATGCCACTGAAGGGGAACGTAGCAATAATTCAAAATTTTCTATGTATCACCAAGATCAATCTATGGAGTCATCTAGCAACGAGGGAGGAGTGGATCTACGTACCCTTGTAGATCGCGCGCGGAAGCGTTCAAGAGAACGGGGTTGATGGAGTCGTACTCGTCGTGATCCAAATCACCGATGATCCTAGCGCCGAACGGACGGCACCTCCGCGTTCAACACACGTATGGAGCAGCGGCGTCTCCTCCTTCTTGAAGTAGGGGGGAGGAGAGGTTGATGGAGATCCAGCAGCACGACGGCGTGGTGGAAGTAGCGGGATTCCAACAGGGCTTCGCCAAGCGCTGCGGGAGAAGGGAGATGTGTCATGGGAGGGAGAGGGAGGCGCCAGGGCTTAGGTGTTGCTGCCCTCCCTTCCCCCCACTATATTTAGGGCCAAGGGAGAGGGGGGCGCAGCCTTGGCCCTTCCTCCAAGGAAGGGTGCGGCCAGGGAGGAGTCCATCCTCCCCAAGGCACCTCGGAGGTGCCTTCCCCCTTTAGGACTCTTCCTTTCCCTTATCTCTTGGCGCATGGGCCTCTTGGGGCTGGTGCCCTTGGCCCATACAGGCCAAGGCGCACACCCTACAGCCCATGTGGCCCCCCGGGGCAGGTGGCCCCACCCGGTGGACCCCCGGGACCCTTCCGGTGGTCCCGGTATAATACCGGTGACCCCGAAACTTGTCCCGATAGCCGAAATAGCACTTCCTATATATAATTCTTTACCTCCGGACCATTACGGAACTCCTCGTGACGTTCGGGATCTCATCCGGGAGTCCGAACAACATTCGGGTTACCGCATACTAATATCTCTTTAACCCTAGCGTCACCGAACCTTAAGTGTGTAGACCCTACGGGTTCGGGAGACATGCAGACATGACCGAGATGACTCTCCGGTCAATAACCATCAGCGGGATCTGGATACCCATGTTGGCTCCCACATGCTCCACGATGATCTCATCGGATGAACCACGATGTCAAGGACTTAATCAATCCCGTATACAATTCCCTTTGTCTAGCGGTACGATACTTGCCCGAGATTCGATCGTCGGTATCCCGATACCTTGTTCAATCTCGTTACCGGCAAGTCTCTGTCGGTGTACTAGAGTAGGGGTACCCTAGTATCCCGAACTTGTGCACGGGCAGTCGCAGCGTCCCGCGGCAAGGCTTGCTGGGTGACCGCCAAGGTCCTCCGTGGTTCCTTTGGAGCCATTCAAGAACAAAGTATCCAAGTCAAGGAGACAAGACCCCGGCAAGAGGAGCTTGCCGGGAAGGCCAACAAAAGCATCTCAAGACCCTGGCAAGAGGAGCTTGCCGGGAAGGCCACCCAAGGCATCTCAAGGAACATGCCGCGGCGCGCCTCGCTCCCCGGCAAGGCCCGGTGAGCGACAAACTCCCGGACATGACAAGACAACCACCACGGCAAGGCGCTTGCCGCGGCAAGCCACCACTCCGCGCCCGTGCTCCAGCACATCCACCAACGTGTTGCTCTGGGACCCTTCCAGGCGTACGTGGCGGGAGGCTGTGCAGCCAGGGGTGCGCGGTGGCAAGCGGCGCTGACAAGATTGCCATCGTGGCAAGCGGTGGCGTCCCTGACGGTCCCTTTTGCACTATTTAGGCGACGCAGACGGGCATTTAATGCCCTTGTCCCCTGCCGTTAGGGTTAGGTATGATACACTGTAGCAGGTAGCTGTACCTACCGCAGCACCTTTCCATTTTTACCCTTGTCTACGTTGCCACCTGTCGGTGACCCCTTGAGCATATAAAAGGAGGCCATGCGCAATGTAGGGGGGGTTAGCTGGTTAGCTGGTTGGCTGGTTAGCATGTTAGCTAGTTAGCCAGTTCAGAGGAGATTCACGCTCGGTCTCGTTAGCTGCTGGGGTGTACTGTAGCACTCCGGGCTCCCGAGCAAGGAATCAATACAAACCACAAAGCAGGAGTAGGGTTTTACGCATCCGTGCGGCCCGAACCTGGGTAAACTGCTCGCGTGCCTCGCCTCAATCCGCTCTTTGCACGGCCACCGCCCTCACCGAATCGAAAGGGACTCGGCCCGCCGGTCCCATAGGTGTTCGTGGATCAGTCCCCGACATATTTGGCGCGCCAGGTAGGGGGCGTCGAGGTTGTGTGAACCAGATCCGGCGTTCGCGCGAGCTAGATCTTCATCATCTTCATCGACATGCCGCCGAAGAAGAAGGCTTCGGAGGCGGCTGCTCCGTCCGCGCCGAACCCACCATCGTCGGAGCAAGCGGCTGATGGGGCAGGTGCCGGCGGAAGAACGGGCGTCAACGAGGGAGCTCACGGTGCTGCTAGGTCCAAGGACAAGGCTGCGCTGCCCATCGGCGGCGTGGCCGGCTCCCACAACGACCGGGCGCACTCCAAGACCTCGGCGTCCATACATGCACCGCGCCCATCTCAGGAGGCGCGGGACCGGCAGCGTCATGGTTCTCACAGTACCATGCGTTTGCTGGACCAAGATCGAGCTGGTGGATCTCGGAGTGCTCAAGACCAGCATGCACGCCAACATGCTGGCACGAGCAAGGCACGGTCGCCTGGACGGGATACTGCTCCTTCTAACATAGTTAGAAGTCCGAGCATATCCCGCTCCTCGCACCGTTCGCCACCGCCACCCGCCACTCCAGCAGAAGCTTTGGCGCGAGCTCAACTGCTCCTGGACTATCCTCCAACGGCAGACAAGATCGACGACTGGAGGGCCACCATTCAGAGTCTCATCGGCTTCGCCAATGGTGACGCCCAACGGCAGCCGGGCACGTCGCTGCCGCGGCAAGTCAGCCAGGCACAAGCCGGTGGCGACAAGACCGGTGGGGGTGCAACCACTGTGCACTCTCCGCCCCGAAGGCCAAGATCGCCGACTCGCCGGATCCACCTCGACAGCGACTCCACTGCGTCATCAGATCCACGAGCTCGTCGCGATCAGCGCCAAGTTCTTCACGAACGACAACAAGAAGACGCTCGTACTCGCATCGAGCGCCAAAGAGAAGCGCGACGTCAATCAGACCAGCGCGCTGGGCCCTCTGTCGACATGCATGCGCCAGGGGAACCAGGCGACTTGCCGTACGTGGTAGGTTGCCCTGCGTTTACCCGTGAGCTGCGGCAAGTCCAGTGGCCCAGCATGAAGAATTTCAAGCCAGACGTACCGGAGAAGTACGACGGCAAGTCGCATCCGTCGGAGTTCCTCAGCATCTACACCATCGCGGTGCAGGCTGCCGGGGTACGAGACGACAAGATCCTTGCCAACTACTTCCCGCTGTTGCTCAAGCCCAACGCCAGATCCTGGCTCATGAACTTGCCAGACAACTCCATATCCTCCTGGGCAGACCTTTGCCATCAGTTTGTCGGCGCCTTTACAGGCGGCCACAAACCTCATGGCCAAGAGAGTGACCTTCATCTGCTAGCCCAGAAGGAAGGAGAGCCCCTGTGCAAGTACATTCAGAGATTCAGCCGTGTACAGCACAACATCCCAGATGTCCACCCTGCCGCGGTCATCAGCGTGTTTCATCAGAACGTGCGTAACCGCAGGATGCGGGAGGAGATGGCGATGTGCAAGATCAGAGACGTCAGTGAGCTGTATGCCCTGGCCGACAAGTGTGCACGTGCTGAGGAAGGGAGGAGACTCCCCGGAGAGAATACAAGAGCGGGAGGATCTGACAGTGAGGATGCTGCCCTGGCAAAGAAAAACCGGCGACGGAATAGGAAGAAGAAAGGCAAAGATGTGCTAGTCGTTGAGCAGTCCGGCAACGAAGGTGGCACCAAGAAAGCCAATGTTGGTAGCTCCGGCAAGGAGGTTGCCGCATGCACCAACTGCCAGGCTGTAGCGGTCGCCGACAAGCAGGACGGCTCCGACAAGCAGTACTGCAAGATCCACCGCACCAAGGGCCATGACCTCCAGAGCTACAAGAAGGTCGAGCAGCTTGTCCAGCAGCAAAAAGCTGAATACGAGCGACGTGACAAGGAGAGGGCCCAAGGTGGCGCTGGAGAATCCGGCAAGAAGCGCGTCGGCCGGGAAGGACGCCGCGGCAAGGCCAAGCAGCGGCAAGGAGACAGACCTCCCCGCGGCCGCGACAAGGATGAAGATGACGACGACGACGAAGACATGGATGATGTCGAGACCAGTGAGCAGGAGTTCCAGAAAGCCACAGAGGTCTTGTGCGTTGACGGTGGTGCTTCTCTGCATACTTCGCACCGCCAGCTCAAGCAGTGGGTGCGGGAAGTCAATGCAGCAGAACCACCCGTCGAATCACGCAAGCTTCTGGAATGGTCCAGCACGCCTATCATCTTTGATATTGAGGACCACCCTGATCGCACAACTGCGGTCGGGTGCTTGCCGATGTTGGTTTCACCAACTATCCGCAACCTCAAGGTCACTAGGATGTTAGTTGACGGCGGGGCCGGCTTGAACCTGATCTCCTCCGCTGTACTCCAGAAACTCCAGATCCCTGACAGCGAGCTTGAAGAGACCGGCACATTCCAAGGAATTAACCCGGGAAGGAGCAAGCCGAAGGGGAAAGTCACGTTGCCAGTAACATTTGGCAGCAAGCTGAACTTCAGGACTGAGAGGGTCACTTTATACGTTGCCGATATTCCATTGCCTTACAATGGGATACTTGGCCGTCCAGCACTCGCGAAGTTCATGGCAGCCTCTCACTATGCATACAACATGCTGAAGATGCCAGGCCCGATAAGCATCATCTCTATCCCCGGAGACAAGAAGGATGCTCTTATCTGCGCCGACAAGATCTACCGGGAAGCAGCAGCCGCAGCAGACGCAAGTCACTTGCCACTGAAGCTCCCGGGGGGAAGAAGACCAAGTTCGGCAAGAGTTCTGATGCCCACTCCGGCAAGCGCACCTCTTCGGAGTGCTGCGCTGCCGTCGAGAAGGCACCATCGAGCTCCACCGGCAAGTGTAAGAAGACGATGGCAGCTCCACCAGAGACGAAAAAGGTGTCCGCCAAGGAGGACGGCACTGGTGGAACCTTCACCATCAGTACCACTCTCGACCCCAAATAGGAAAGCACGCTCATTGCTTTCCTGCGGGCGAATGTCGATGTGTTTGCGTGGCAACTGTCTGACATCCCCGGTGTTCCCAGGAAAGTAATTGAGCACCACCTTGCCGTTTGTCCTCATGCGCGGGCCGTCAAGCAAAAGATCAGGAAGCAAGCAGTGGAGCGCCAAGAATTCATTGCAGAAGAGATCAAGAAGTTGGAAGCAGCAGGCCTTGTCAGAGGAGTGCTCCATCCTACGTGGTTGGCCAATCCTGTAGTCGTGCGCAAGGCAAACAGGAAATGGAGACTTTGTATCGATTTCCAAAGACCCATTTCCTTTGCCGCGCATTGACCAGATTGTTGACTCCACAGCCGGATGTGATTTGCTTTCATTTCTTGACGCATACTCAGGATACCATCAGATCTTCATGGCAGAAGAGGATGAGGAGAAGACCGCATTTATTACTCCATGTGGCACGTACTGTTTCGTACGGATGCCTTTTGGATTAAAAAATGCTGGTTCAACGTTTGCAAGAGTAGTTCATGTCGCTCTTGAGCAGCAGATACACAGAAATGTGGAAGTATACATGGATGACATAGTAGTCAAGAGCAAAGACAGAACAACCCTGATTCAAGATTTAGACGAGACCTTTGCAAATCTGCGCAAGATCAGCCTCAAGCTCAACCCTGAGAAGTGCGTGTTTGGAGTCCCCTCTGGCAAGCTTCTCGGGTTCTTCGTATCTCAGCGAGGAATCGAAGCCAATCCCGACAAGATCAAGGCCATTGAGCAGATTGAAGCACCAAAGCGCGTCAAGGATGTACAAAGACTTGCCGGTTGCGTGGCTGCTCTCAGCAGGTTTATCTCTAGGTCTGCTGAGCGTGCCCTGCCATTTTTCAAATTATTGAAAAAGGCAGGTCCAATGAAATGGACTCCGGAAGCGGAGGCTACGCTGCAAGACTTGAAGAGATACCTGTCCTCCCCTCCAATACTTGTCGCACCTAGGCCACAAGAGAAGTTGCTGCTGTATATAGCGGCAACCAATCAAGTGGTTAGTGCTGCGTTAGTAGCAGAGAGAGAGGCAGATGACGAGCCCGCAACCACGGCAAGCACATGCAGTTACAAGCAGGGGGCTTCCCGACAAGCTCTGGTCCCGACAAAGATGAATCCGCGCAGATGCACGAGGAAATACAGAAGAAAATGGTGCAGCGCCCAGTTTACTTTGTCAGCTCCCTTCTGCAGGGGGCTAGGTCAAGGTACTCTGGCGTGCAGAAATTGCTTTTCGGCCTTCTCATGGCCTCGAGAAAGCTGCGCCATTACTTCCAAGCACATGAGATCACAGTTGTCACTCGCTTTCCGCTGAAGAGGATACTACAGAATCCAGAAGCGACAGGCAGGATTGTTGAGTGGGCACTGGAACTGTCAAGCTTTGGCCTTAAGTTTGAAAGTACTTCAACTATCCAAAGCAGAGCATTGGCAGAATTCATAGCAGAATGGACGCCAACACCAGATGAAGAAATTCCAGAAACGAGCATCCCCGTCAAGGAAGCAAGCAAAGAGTGGCTGATGTACTTTGATGGTGCCTTTTCGCTGCAAGGCGCCGGCGCTGGCGTGCTGCTTATCGTACCCACCGGAGAGCACCTCAAGTACGTATTCCAGATGCACTTTCCCAAGGAGCAAGCAACAAACAATACTGCAGAGTATGAAGGCTTGCTTGCCGGTCTCAGGATCGCGACAGACCTTGGGATCAAGAAACTCATTGTCAGGGGTGACTCGCAGCTTGTCGTCTGGCAAGTGAACAAGAATTATCAGAGTCCGTTGATGGAAGCCTACGTCGACGAAGTGAGAAAGCTAGAAGAGCACTTTGACGGCCTGCAGATGGAGCATGTTCCAAGAGCTCAGAACGGCATTGGCGATGGCCTGTCAAAGTGCACCGCACTTAAGTAACCTGTGGAACCAGGGATCTTTGTGCTCAAGCTGACTCAACCATCTGTAACGCCATCAACTGGGCAGAGCAAGAAGAGGAAGTTGATTTCTGGTGACTATTTGCTGGCAGAGCTTCCCGAAGCCGCCGCCAAGAGGGTCCCCAAGATCAACGCCAAGAGCGCCGAGGAGCAATCTGCTCCGGAAAACCCCATGGTTTGTTCTGTTGAAGCAGAAGCTCCCGACAAGTTTTGCTCCGGCAAACTTGCCGGGGAACGTCAAGCTCCGGCAGAACCGCAGATTCTTGCCGTGGAAGCGGACTTTCCCGCAGCAACAGATTTGCCTTGCGCTGAGGAGCACTCTGCTCCGGCAAACCCCAGGGTTTGTTCCGTTGAAGCAGAACCTCCCGACAAGTTTTGCTCCGGCAAGCTTGCCGGGGAACATCAGGCTCCGGCAGAGCCCCAGGTTCTCGCCATAGAAGCGGATGTTCCCGCAGCAGCAGATTTGCCTTTAGTCCTTGTTGTCGAGCCACAAGCTCCAGCATGGGCACAACAGATTGTCCATTTCCTTCAGACAGGAGAACTTCTCGAAGAGCAAGAAGAAGCGGAAAGAGTAGCCCAACAGTCAAGTATGTACCAGTTTGTCGGCAAGACACTGTACAGAAGAAGACTCAACGGTGTGAAATTGAAGTGTATTCACCGGGAAGACGGACAAAAGCTGTTGGCAGAGATACATGGAGGCATATGTGGTCACCACATTGGCGCAAGAGCACTTGCCGGCAAAGCATTCCATCAAGGTTTCTTTTGGCCAACAGCCCTCCAGGATGCAACTGCACAAGTAACCAAGTGTGAAGCATGCCAATTCCATTCCAAGCAGATACACCAACCAGCTCAAGCTCTCCAGACGATCCCTTTATCCTGGCCATTTTTGGTCTGGGGGCTCGACATCCTCGGCCCCTTCCCCCGAGCAGTCGGGGGCTTTGAGTACTTGTACGTTGCAATCGACAAGTTCACAAAGTGGCCGGAAGTGGAACCAGTGAGGAAGCTGACAGCACAGTCAGCAGTCAAGTTCTTCAAGTCGATTGTTTGCCACTTCGGGATCCCTAACAGAATAATCACCGACAACGGTACGCAATTTACGAGCCGCACCTTCATGCAGTATGTACAAGATCTTGGCGCCAAGGTCTGCTTCACTTCTGTTGCTCACCCGAGAAGCAACGGTCAAGCGAAGAGGGCAAATGCTGAAGTGCTGCGCGGGCTCAAGACCAGAACTTTCGACAGGCTGCACAAGTGCGGAAGAAACTGGATCGAGGAGCTGCCAGTGGTTCTTTGGTCGATCAGAACGATGCCAAATCAAGCCACTGGCCAGACACCTTTCACTCTAGTCTATGGAGCAGAGGCAGTTATCCCCACGGAACTTGTATACGGGTCACCTCAAGTGCTCGCTTATGATGAGCTTGAGCAAGAGCAGCTGCGACAAGATGACGCGCTGCTCCTTGAGGAAGATCGTCTTCAGGCTGCTGTGCGAGCTGCTCGCTACCAGCAAGCTTTGCGCCGCTACCATAGCCGCAAAGTTAATGCCAGAAGTCTCGAGGAAGGCGACCTTGTTCTTCGGCATGTTCTGTCCGCCAAGAATTCCAACAAGTTGACGCCGAAGTGGGAAGGCCCTTACCGGGTGAAACGAGTCACTAGGCCTGGCGCTGTCCGCCTTGAGAACGAAGATGGCATTCCGGTGAGCAACTCCTGGAACATTGAGCATCTTCGTAAGTTTTACCCGTAACGCGCGGTTGCCGGAACCTGTTCCGGCAACCACCTTTTGTACAAGTCTTGCCGCTGTTGCATGTAATCCTTTGTACAAAGCCGGGCACAGACCCCGTGCATAAGTAAAGCTCATGTGCTCCGCACATTTTGTCGATTTCATGCTTTTTATTTTTGGCATATACGATCTGACACTTTGTGCAGCACCTACTCCACGGTAAGCGATAACGAGCCGTAAGGCTCCGTATCTTTATTTTCTCTTCTTTCTCTTTTCTCAAGGAAAGGAAGGTTCCCTCGCCCACAAGTTTGCCGGGGGGGAAAGGAGAAGATAATGGTATGGACCAGGCGTGGTTCAAGAAAGTTTCGCCTTGCCGGGAAGCAAACAACAGAAAAGATAAGTTGCCAAAGTTTGAGCAGTCAGATTTTTTTTAAAATTTTTAAGTTATCTCCCTTGAACGACCGCGCTTTGTATGGAAAACCCGTGCGCGGAGGAACCAGCTCGTAGCTAGTGGCGCCCTTACTTTGTTTCGAGTCCGCTCAACAACTTAAGTGAGCTGCGACTAGTTGCGACGAGGTTTCTTGTCGGCAGCGGCACCGCCAGCATGCTGCTGACGTCCCGCACTCAGCGCTCGCGGCTCGGGTGCCTGCGCCGGCAAGTTCCCTAAAAGCGTAGGGTAAAAACATACAAAGCAAGGAGTCAAGTAAAGGGAATAACATTGCAATGGCTACCCAAAATAGAGTTATATTACAAAATAGCTTGTCGCAGCTCTAACAGATCGTTTTCATAACTTGATCGACAGCGACAAGAAAAAGGAGGAAATGGGCGGCCTAGTCTACGCGATCGCCCTCAATCCTCTTGATCCCGCTCACCTTGTCCACAATGGGTGCGACAAGGGCCTTGAGCTCCTCCAGATCGGCATCCGGCGGCAAGGTCCTGAGGACATTGGTGAGGCGGAGGCCCGGGTTGCGGAAGGCCACCTTCATCAACACCTTCTGAAGGGCTCCCGCACAGATCTTGCGCGACTCGTTGGCCAGCTACTTTGGGATCCTCTCCCAGAGTTGCTGGAGGGCCGTCACCACGCCCTTGAAGAACAAGACGAGCTTGGCGCTGGGTTGGAGGTTCTCGTCGGAGGGATACCCGAGATCCTCCATCCCCAGCTGCGCCAGCTCCTTATCGATGTCTGTGGCGGCATTCACAAGACTCTCCGTCCAGTGCTCCATAGTTTCCCTAAAGGCATTTTGGGTGGTGGCAACACTTCCTAGCAGCGCCTTGTCGGCCTTGATCTCCTCCCTCAAGGCCGCCTCCTGCTTCTTGGCGCCGTCCAGAGTCTTGGTCAGAGCAGTCAGCTTCAACTCGAGATTCGCATTGGAGTCCTTGGCAGCGCTGAGCTCTTTGCCCTTCTCGGCGAGATCAGCCTCCAGCTGCGCCACCTTCGTCTCCAGCTCCTTCTTGGCGGCCTCGGCGGCGGCGGCAGCGTTCTCTGCTTGCCTGAGGGCTCCGCCAAGTCTTTTCTCGCGCGCGGCAAGCTCCTCCTCGTGGGCGTCAAGATTGACCTTCCGCTGCGCCAGCTCGCCGTCCTCCGCGGATAGCTTCACAGCGGCAAGCCGCTGTTGCTCTTCGACTTCAGCTTTCTTGAGGAGGAAGGCCTTCTGCGCTTTGTCGAGTTGCTGCCGCTCCTCCGCCAGGGACCGGAGAGCTTCCCGGTGGAAACCCCCGAGCTCTTCTGTGCGCTTCTCAATATCTGCTCCCGCCTTCGCGACAAGCGCCTCGCGGGATTCCAGCTTGGCTTGCCGCGCACGGTAGAGCGACAACAGCTTCCGCAGCAGCCGCTCCTCTTCAGGCTCGTTCCTGCTGCTGCTTGGCGCGTCGACCAGCGTCAGTCCCGCGGAGGCAAGCACTTCCCCGTCGAAGATCTCTCCCTCGACCGGCGCCCTGGAGCTTGACGCCCAGGGGAGGTTGATGAAAACGTCGTCGCCGGCCTTCAAGTAAATGCCAGGCTGGGGCTCTTCGGAGCCGGGCGCTGCGGCATCGGCGGACGGGTCGGCGGTCGGTGTAGCGCCTGGCGCTCCTGCGGCCTCAGGGCCGTCAGTGCAATCGCCAGACCCCTCGCCAGCTACTGCGGCGGCAGCCTTGGCGGCCTCTGCGCCGGCGGGATCGCCAGCGCCAGCTGCTCCTTCGGCAGCAACCTCAGTCTCCATCTGCTCCATAGCAGATGGGTCTGACGGCCGGAAAGGGGAGAAGAGTCAAGCAAAAATCCAATAAAAAGAAGATCAAGAGAAGAAGAACCCAGGGAAAGTTTTTCAGCGAAGGGATTACCTGTGCCGGGTTCTGCAGTCGTGGTCTCCGCCGTCGGGGGGCCGCTGGTGCTGTCCCTTGCCGGAGAACCCTCCCTTGCCGGAGACTTCTCCCTTACCGGGAAGCCCTCCCTTGCCGGAGAGTTCTCCCTTGTCGGGAGATCCTCCCTTGGCTCCTGGTGGGGCTGCTCTGCTCCTACACGAATCAGCAATCAAATGTCAGCAAAGACAGAGTATCCATGCGCACCTCACAAGCGGAGAGAAAATCATATACTTACGCTGGGGGATGCTCTGGAGAAGGGTTGCCGGGTCCGGCAAGGTTGTCTCGGGCGCACCCCCCGCCGTCGCGGTGGGTTCGTCCTCGATGACGATCACCGGGACCGTGGCCCTCTTTGCTGCCCTCTGGGCCAGAGTCCTAAAGAGGAACAAGTTCAGAGAAAAGCAAGTGAGAAACAAGACAAACAGCAAGGATTGAAGAAACGCAAGTACAGCAAGAGAAGCTTACTCTTCTTCTTCTTCTTCCTCACCGGAGCTGAACGCGGAGAAGTCAAAGTCCGGCGCGCGCCCGGCTCAAGGAGGCGGAGGAGAAGCTTCCCTTGGCCGCTTGGCGGGAGCAGTGGCGGTGGTCTGGGACGACCCCGCTCCGGCTGCCGGCGCGGCGTGAGCAGCGGCAGGAACTAAAGCGGTGGTCCGGCTAGACTCCGCTCCAGTTGCCGTCGCAGCATGAGGCGCTCCCGCGGCAACGGTGTTTGCCGCGGTGGAGCGTGTCACGCGGCGTGGCGACTGCTGACCCGCTTGCCGCTCCGCCACGTCACCGGCCTTGCGGAGACGCCTTCTTGGTGGGGATGGAGGCTCTGCTTGCGGCGAGCTGCCCGAAGACGAGGAGGAAGAAGAGTTGATGTCCAACGAGCCGCTCGTATCCCTGGCGGGCTCGCTCGGCTCGGCGTCACGCCCGGCAAGCTCCTTCTTGCCGGCGGGCTGCCCTCGCTCGGCACGGCTTGCCGCCTCTGCTGCGTTTGCCTCCTCCACGGTGAATCCAAAGTCGCCCGCGGCTGCGGCTGCTGCCGCCTCTTCCAGCCTAGTGGCGATGAGTGCCATTTCCGCATCGGTGGTGTCGCGGGTGAGGCCATCCTTCTCGTCGGAGCGGATCAGCACTTCCACCAAGTCATCGAAGAACTGCTGCACAACGTCGTCTGCGGGCTCCTTCCAAGTTGGCACAATTCCATGCGAGTCAGACTCCGGCATCATTGCACGGATGCGGTCGAGCGAGGAATTGTTGCACAGCAGAACGACGCCCCCCGGCAACCTGAAAACCTCGGGATGTTGGGGGTCATACTTGAACAGCTCCTGCAGCATCGCGTTGAGCTCCAGGACAGTGAAGTTGTAGTTGAGGCCCGGCCGCAGCCTCATGATATCTGCCGCATTCTTGAACTCCCAAGTGGGCCTCCCCCGTTCCTGCAGGGGGCGATGCGGCGGCGAAGAAAGTCTGCGCCAACAGCGCCTACAGTAAGCCCGGCAAGCCTGAGGCGTAGGATCCGGGTGACAACAATCTTCAACCTGTCGTCTTCCGGGGCCACGTCACTCCAATCGCTGCCGCGTGCTACTGGGGTTTTGCGCCGAGTGGTGAATGGCCGCGGGTTCTCCTCGTTAATCCAGCACCAGTCTGCTCTCCATTCCTCCCACTTGCCGCGGAATTTTCCCTCCAAATACGTTTCCTTCTTGCCGGCCCTTGAGATCCAGGTGATTCCGCCGGATAGAGGCTCTCCTCTCTCTACTCGGGGTATGAAGAAGTGGCGGAAGAGAGCTACGTTGGATGGACTCCGACAAAGTTTTTGCAGAGATGTGCAAAAACTGCCATGGTCAGAACGGCATTGGGGGTGAAGTCAAGGAGGTGGAATCCGTAGGTATTCATGATGTCGCAGAAGAATTCAGAGAAGGGCGGGCAGAGCCCGCAGTAGAAGAACAATGCGAAGAAGGGGTATCCGTTTGGGGCCTTCTTCCAAGCGGCGGCGGGGAGTACCTTCGTGCGCGGATGCGCGCGCGTCTCCGTCGACCAGAAGAGGTAGAAGTTCTCCCTCAGCTCCTTCGCGGCAAGCTTGGGGGGAAGACGGCCCGCTCCTTCTGCAGCGTCACAAGCCGCTGCGCCTCGGTCGACTTCATGCCCTTCCCCTTGTCGGCTTTTGGAGCCAGGGCAGAAGTGGTGGAGAAGGTCAACGGCGTTGGTGGTGCTGGTGGCGATGGGGGGCGGAGCGCTGCTCTCTCTTTCTCAGCTTTGGGAAGGCGAGGGAGCGGCGGAGATTTCTGAGATTGGAAGCAGCAACTGGAAAATGGGCGAGCTGCCCCTGTTTCCTCTGCTTATAAAGAGGGAGGGGGCGGACGTTTCGCATTTCCGAATAAAGAAACCACCCACGATCTCTCCCACGACGCCGCATCCAACGCGTGCCATTCAGGGAGGGGGCGGTGGATACAGAGAGAGATACGGCATAACCTAGGCCGCGCGTGCCCGTGCCCTGTTTTGGGCCTGGCCCAACAGCGCTCGACACCGTGTATGGCCCAGGCCCGAGGGCTCCTGTCGGTGTACTAGAGTAGGGGTACCCTAGTATCCCGAACTTGTGCACGGGCAGTCGCAGCGTCCCGCAGCAAGGCTTGCCGGGTGACCGCCAAGGTCCTCCGTGGTTCCTTTGGAGCCATTCAAGAACAAAGTATCCAAGTCAAGGAGACAAGACCCCGGCAAGAGGAGCTTGCCGGGAAGGCCACCCAAGGCATCTCAAGGAACTTGCCGCGGCGCGCCTCGCGCCCCGACAAGGCCCGGTGAGCGACAAACTCCCGGACGTGACAAGATAACGACCACGGCAAGGCACTTGCCGCGGCAAGCCACCACTCCGCGCCCGCGCTCCAGCACATCCACCAACGTGTCGCTCTGGGACCCTTCCAGGCGTACGTGGCGGGAGGCTGTGCAGCCAGGGGTGCGCGGTGGCAAGCGGCGCTGACAAGATTGCCATCATGGCAAGCGGTGGCGTCCCTGACGGTCCCTTTTGCACTATTTAGGCGACGCAGACGGGCATTTAATGCCCTTGTCCCCTGTCGTCAGGGTTAGGTATGATACACTGTAGCAGGTAGCTGTACCTACCGCAGCACCTTTCCATTTTTACCCTTGTCTACGTTGCCACCTGTCGGTGACCCCTTAAGCATATAAAAGGAGGCCCATGCGCAACGTAGGGGGGGTTAGCTGGTTAGCTGGTTAGCAGGTTAGCTAGTTAGCCAGTTCAGAGGAGATTCACGCTCGGTCTCGTTAGCTGCTGGGGTGTACTGTAGCACTCCGCGCTCCCGAGCAAGGAATCAATACAAACCACAAAGCAGGAGTAGGGTTTTACGCATCCATGCGGCCCAAACCTGGGTAAACTGCTCGCGTGCCTCGCCTCGATCCACTCTTTGCACGGCCTCCGCCCTCACCGAATCGAAAGGGACTCGGCCCGCCGGTCCCATAGGTGTTCGTGGATCAGTCCCCCGACAGTCTCTTTACTCGTTCTGTAACACATCATCCCGTGATCAACTCCTTGATCACATTGTGCACATTATGATGATGTCCTATCGAGTGGGCCCAGAGATACCTCTCCGTTTATACGGAGTGACAAATCCCAGTCTCGATTCGTGCCAACCCAACAGACACTTTCGGAGATACCTGTAGTGTACCTTTATAGCCACCCAGTTACGTTGTGACGTTTGGCACACCCAAAGCACTCCTATGGTATCCGGGAGTTGCACAATCTCATGGTCTAAGGAAACGATACTTGACATTAGAAAAGCTTTAGCATACGAACTACATGATCTTGTGCTAGGCTTAGGATTGGGTCTTGTCCATCACATCATTCTCCTAATGATGTGATCCCGTTATCAACGACATCCAATGTCCATGCCCAGGAAACCGTGACCATCTATTGATCAACGAGCTAGTCAACTAGAGGCTTACTAGGGACATGGTGTTGTCTATGTATCCACACTTGTATCTGAGTTTCCTATCAATACAATTCTAGCATGGATAATAAATGATTATCATGAACAAGGAAATATAATAATAACTAATTTATTATTGCCTCTAGGGCATATTTCCAACATAGAGGAGATAGGCCAAAAGGAAGGAGGCCTGCGCCCCCCTTCTGATACGAATTGGACAAGGGGTGCAGCCCCCTTTTCCTTCTCCCTCTCCTCCTCTTTCCTTCTCTCCTACTCCAACTAGGAAAGGAGGAGTCCTACTCCCGGTAGGAGCAGGACTCCCCCCTTGGCGCGCCCTTCTCCTAGGCCGACCGCCTCCCCCCTTGCTCCTTTATATACAGGGGCAGGGGGCACCTCTAGACACACAAGTTGATCAAGTTGATTGTCTCTTAGCCGTGTGCGGTGCCCCCCTCCACCATCACTAGTAGAAAAAGGGTCAAATGTGAAGCACATTAGTGCCGGTTTGAATTTGAGTGGGCACTAATGTGACCATTAGTGCCGGTTCCAACGGCTAGGCGGGCGGGCATCATTAGTACCGGTTCGTGGGTAACCTTTAGTACCGGTTCATGCCACAAACCGGTACTAATGAGGCTGTGTCTGCCTATGGTCAGTCTGGGGCCCCCACGAAGACCTTTAGTACCGGTTCATGCCATGAACCGGTACTAGAGTTTCTTTGTAAGCTGATTTTTAGTCCCACCTCACCAAGAGAGACGCAGTATGAGCGGTTTATAAGCCGTGAGTGCACAGACAATGACGAAGAGTTGCAATGCTCAGCTACATGTTGATTAGCTTCAAGCCTTGCGGAATAGTATAGATTGCACTGAGCTATGTGCAGTGCAGTCTACACTATTCCGAATGGCTTGAAGCAAATTAACCAGCATTGCACCTCTTTTTTATTTTTAATAACTTATTTGAACTCCAGACTTCTTTTGTGTTCAGTATGCAGCATTCAAAGCGACGTCATCAATTTCCAACATGTTCTGACATCATTTGTTGTTTTTCGGTCATTTACCTAATTGTTTAGAGAGCTAAATGACCGTGAAATTGAAAACCACTACAAAATGAATTCTGAAAATGTTGAAACTTGGCATGGTATCATCATATCACCCGCATAGCATGCGCAAAAGAGTAGAGAGGGTCACGGCAAAAACTGGACACACTTCATGTACAAACTAGACATACTCTTTCGGAGTATCAGGGTTTCGGACGAGAACTCATCTGTTACACG
>NW_021188647.1:2675-6723 GCF_002162155.2 Triticum dicoccoides | reverse complement strand
AGCTCTACTTTTGCTACTTTGTGAATTTAGGCAGATTGTCAACTTGTTTGCAATTTTGCCGGTGATGTTGTAGTTGATCCGTGCATGCTATGCTATTGTTCTTGCCATGTCTAGATTGCATTTTGTGTCTTCTTGATGGGTGTATGCTTGTCTTGCCATGAATTGCTCTGTAGTGAGTGCATCGAGCTCGTAAACATGCCTACTTGAGTTATATTTCAGCATGTGCCAGTTTTCACTAAGTCTGAGAACTGATTATGTTTTTGCTATGTTCACGTGCTTGCAATTGTATTTTTTGATCCCTTTTGGCTCAAGGTCACTAAGGGACTTTTGTTAAGCTCTTTGAGTAGCTCCATGCCATGCTTTACTTTGCCATGTTCAGATCCTGTAGCATGTAGTTTTGCTGCTCCGAAGAGGGCTACCTGATCTGAAATTCCAGACAAGTGTTAATTTCACTAAGTCTGAGATCTGTTTGTCATATGCATTTTTGCCATGCTTGTTTGAACCTGTTAATGGATGAATTGGCCGTAGCTCAGTGCTAGACTTTTGTTAAGCATCTTGTGTGCATCCCTGCCATGTATCTTGTTGTCATGTTTGGGTGCTGTAGCATGTTCATTTCGTTGCATTTAGATGCCTACTTGCTGTAAATCGCAGACTGGTGTCATATTTGAATCGCTTGCCATTTCCAAACCGTAACTCCGACTCCGGCGTTCTTTATATCGTTTTCAAGCGATTTCATCTCATCTTTCCAGTGACATACTTGGATTTCCATGTTGAGGCCAGGTTCATGCATTTACTGTCATATCTTGCATTTTGCATCCCGCATCGCATCCCGCATAGCATATCATCATTGCATCATATTGCTTGATCCTTGCACATGGTTGATTGTATCCTTGTTTCTTGTTTGTCTTGTTTGAGTAGAGCCGGGAGATGAGTTCGCTAACGAGGAGCCCGTTGAGTTTGCTTTCGAGGATCCAGTCAACTCTAACAACTGTGCAGGCAAGATGATCATACCCTCGAAATCACTACTATCTTTGCTATGCTAGTTTTCTCTCTCTTTTGCTATGCCATTGCTACGATGCCTACCACTTGCTTTCAAGCCTCCCAAATTGCCATGTCAAACCTCTAACCCACCATTGTCCTAGCAAACCGTTGATTGGCTATGTTACCGCTTTGCTCAGCCCCTCTTATAGCGTTGCTAGTTGCAGGTGAAGATTGAAGGCTGTTCCTGGTTGGAACATTTATTTACTTGTTGGGATATCATTATATTGACATGTTATCTTAATGCATCTATATACTTGGTAAAGGGTGGAAGGCTCGGCCTCTTGCCTAGTGTTTTGTTCCACTCTTGCCGCCCTAGTTTCTGTCATATCGGTGTTATGTTCCCGGATTTTGCGTTCCTTACACGGTTGGGTTATAATGGGAACCCCTTGATATTTCGTCTTGATTAAAGCTTTTCCAGCAATGCCCAACATTGGTCTTATCATTTTCCACCTAGCCTTTTCTTTCCCTTGGGTTCTGCAGACTCAAGGGTCATCTTATTTTAGCCCCCCCCCCGGCCAGTGCTCCTCTGAGTGTTGGTCCAACCGAGCGATGTCCGGGGCTACCAGGGGCAACTCTGGGCTGGCCTACCCGACGTATGGCTCATCTGAGTGTGCCCTGAGAACAAGATATGTGCAGCTCCTATCGGGATTTGTCGGCACATTCGGGCGGTGTTGCTGGTCTTGTTTTAACCTGTCGAAGTGTCTTGAGTAACCGAGATACCGAGTCTGATCGAAACGTCTTGGGAGGAGGTCTATTCCTTCGTTAACCGTGAGAGCTTGTCATGGGCTAAGTTAGGACTCCCCTGCAGGGATTGAACTTTCAAAAGCCGTGCCCGCGGTTATGGGCAGATGGGAATTTGTTAATGTCCGCTTGTAGATAACTTGAACCTTAAATTAATTAAAATGAATCGACCGAGTGTGTTACCGTGATGGCCTCTTCTCGGCGGAGTCCGGGAAGTGGACACAGTGTTGGAGTAATGTTTGCGCAGGTTGCTCTCTAGTTTCTCGCCCACGCTTTGCCTCCTCTTCTCGCTCTCTTTTGCGAATAAGATAGCCACCATATTTGCTAGTCGCTTGCTGCAGCTCCACATATATTTACCCTGCCTTACCTATAAGCTTAAATAGTCTTGATCGCGAGGGTGCGAGATTGCTGAGTCCCTGTGGCTCACAGATTACTATTACACCAGATGCAGGGCCTGATAATTCCGCTCCAGGAGATGCGTATGAGCTCAAGTGGGAGTTCGACGAAGACTCTCAACGATACTATGTTTCCTTTCCCGATGATCAGTAGTGGTGCCCAGTTGGGGGTGATTGGGACCGTGTCGCATGTTGGGTTATCTTTCATTTTGGGGCCGTAGTCGGGCCATGAGTGTTTGGTTGATGTAATGTTATTTATGTACTTGATTGACGTGGCGAGTGTAAGCCAACTATGTTATCTCCCCTTTAATTATCATATTACATGGGATGTTGTGAAGATTGCCTAACTTGCGACATATGCCTTCAATGCGATTATGTCTCTAAGTCGTGCCTCGACACGTGGGAGCTATAGTCGCATCGAGGGTGTTACACCAGTGGGCCTGCCAGACCTAGGGTGTGCAAATGCAGGCCCAGAAGGGCCAGCTGGCTCACAGGGCAGCACGCCCTAATTAATTAGGCCCAGAAGCCTGCTATATAGAGGAGTTCGAAGAGGTAGCCGCGGCTGGGTTTATAAACCAGTGCGGCTGCCCTTCGCCCGGCGAGGTGGGACTAAACTTTAGGGTGGCAGCACGAGGCCTTTAGTACCGGTTGGTGGCTCCAACCGATACTAAAGACCACCCTTTAGTACCGGTTGGAACCACCAACCGGTACTAAAGGCCTGCTCTTCCCGCCTCTTGGCCTGGCCAAAGTTGGCCTTTAGTACCGGTTGGTGGCTTCAACCGGTACTAAAGGCCTCTTACAACACTTACGAAAATTCAGTTAGATCTCCACACTTCTTTCATCTCCAACCTCTCGTGCGCCACTCGAACCCGTCCTCGCCGCTCGTCGCCCGTCGTCCGTCGTCGTCGTCGCTGTCCCCGCCGCCGCCCGTCGTCGTCGCCGTCTCGCGCCGCCGCCCCAAACGCCGCGCGCTGCCGTCCGTCGTCGTCCCACCGCAGTCCCGTACGTCTCTCGCTCTCGCGTATACCTGCCGCGCCGCCGTCCGTCGTCGTTGCACCCGGCCCGTATGGCGGCGCCCCCACCCGTACGCCGCTGCCCCCGCCCCGTACGCCGGCGCCCCCGCTCGTACGTACGGGGCGGCGGCATACGGGACCGCACACATACACACATACACACATGCATATATACGTACACACTACACACACACATATACACACACATACACACACACACACACATTTTTTTACTTATTTTCTATTTTTTAGAAAAGTTAATTAGATGATCGAATGTTTGATTAATGTCGAATGTTAGATGAATTAGCTAGATAGAAAATTGTCGAACTAGAGATTTGAACTAGTTGAATAATTAATATAACTAGTTTATTTTTAGTAAGAAAATTATCGAACTAGTTTATTTATGTATATGAGATTTGAACTAGTTCAATAATTAATATAACTAGTTTATTTTTAGTAAGAAAATTGTCGAACTAGTTTATTTAGGTATATGAGATTTGAACTAGTTCAATAATTAATATAACTAGTTTATTTTTAGTAAGAAAATTGTCGAACTAGTTTATTTATGTATATGAGATTTGAACTAGTTCGATAATTAATATAACTAGTTTATTTAGGTATATGAGATTTGAACTAGTTCAATAATTAATATAACTAGTTTATTTTTAGTAAGAAAAATTAGGTATCTGAGATTTGATGATCTAATTAAAATATTATTTGTTAATGAGTTTTTCTGTTTATTTAATTTTTTATATATTTTGAGTTTATATAAATGTTAGATTAATGTCGAATGTTAGATGAATTAGATAGAAAAGTTAAATATATAGTAATATCAATTGTTAGAGATGAATATATTTA
>NW_021188647.1:0-2665 GCF_002162155.2 Triticum dicoccoides | reverse complement strand
TTAATATAACTAGTTTATTTAGGTATATGAGATTTGAACTAGTTCAATAATTAATATAACTAGTTTATTTTTAGTAAGAAAAATTAGGTATCTGAGATTTGATGATCTAATTAAAATATTATTTGTTAATGAGTTTTTCTGTTTATTTAATTTTTTATATATTTTGAGTTTATATAAATTTTAGATTAATGTCGAATGTTAGATGAATTAGATAGAAAAGTTAAATATATAGTAATATCAATTGTTAGAGATGAATATATTTAGATATATTAATGTCAAATGTTAGATGAATATATATTTGGCTAGATATTAATTAATGTTAGATAGTAATAGGTGTTTAATGTTTCACCTATATGACATAGGAAATGTCATCAGACGACGAAAAAGATTTCATTATGTGCGAACACTGTGAAGACCAGCGCGGCCTGTGCGACAGAAATTTCCTTGTTGATGGTAGGCGCTTCAGCATCAAGCTGGATGAGACATTCAAAGTTGATACAGTAAGTCACTTTGTCAATTATTATTTGAATGCAAAACTTATGCTTCATTTGCTTCAACTTATAATTTTAAATTTTCACTATTCTATTAGCGCATCCCCTGCCATGCAAGAATTTTTGTCTTGGATAAGATAGGTTTTAGTGCTATAGATGATATGGAGGTAAAGAGAGTTTACTTGACACTACTAGAAATACCACTACTAATGGCGCACCTAATATGGCCATTAATGGCGCATCACTGGTGCGCCATTGATAGCACGCCATTAGTAATTTTTACTAATGGCGCACCACCTGGTGCGCCATTAGTATCTGGTATACTAATGGCGCACCACCTGTTGCGCCATTAGTATATGCGAGGGTGCGCCATTAGTATGCCTCCCAGGGGGCATGTATACCCAGGTGCTTTGGCATACTAATGGCGCACCACCTCTGGATGCGCCATTAGTAACCGCAGCATACTAATGGCGCAGTACCCGGTGATGCGCCATTAGTATGCACTGTCATACTAATGGCGCACTGTCGTGTGATGCGCCATTAGTATGAATATTAGGTTTTTTTTATTTTTTATTTTCTGTTTTTTGCACAGGTTACAAACTGTATAATTTGACAAAATATAGACAGCACACATCAACAATAGATTCATCAAATACAATAGAAGATTAGTCTTTGAATACAATTCATCATATTAGTCTCCGAATACAATTCATCATATTAGTCTCCGAATTAAAAAGACCGAACAAAGATAGAACATTATATTACAAGTCTCGAGACCGCGAGTAGCGAGTTTGTCTTCGCATTACAAGTCGATATCGATCATCTAAACTACCATCACATAGAAGAGAGCTGCGGTCATCACGATGAGCATCATCACGATGAAACTCGTCTTCATCCGGTTCCTCCAACGCTCCCTCCCCTCTCCCGCTAGATAGCGGGCGTATCTAGATTCGGCCTCGGCCCTAGTGGTGTACCCTTTGTAACTGTTACCGCTGAATCGGTGAACCTGTCTCCGACACTCCTCCCAGTCATCGTAGACTCCGGGAACCTTACCGTTGTACACGACATACGTCGGCATCGCTATGCACTAGCCAAATGAAACGTTAGTACCAATTCACAGACAATACATAAGCAATATATAATTATGCAACTTAACGATCGGAAGAGAAAAGCAAGACATTAATAGCATCGATTACATCTAAGTTGAAAGACTCTCGAAACCAAAGAGACATACTACAAGTTCATTAAAGTTTAATTACAACATGAGCCAATCGATGTTTCAGAACTAGACAACTCGACTCAAGGGACCGGAGCGTGGATGAAGCCGCCGTCTATCGTGGGAGTCATGAAAGAACGGGCGTTGTCATCCTGCATTTGTAGCATTGTGTCGATGTCACTGTTGGACGGTTGATTTCTGAGGTAGAACTGCCCCGAGGTACGAAGGACATCTTGATGGATGATTTCCGCAAACTCTGACTGGATGCGAAAGAATTCTTGTCGGAGGTCCGCGTCCTCGATTGCCGACACGCTCGCGTCCCAATCTTGGAGTTTACTCGGTAGCAGAAGTTGATGATGGTCCCATACGATCGCCCGCATGTGATGGATGGCGCAGTAGGCACCCTTCTGACCGCCAGGCGGCTGCTTGACGCAGCAGAACGTCGTATTGTGGGAGAACACGTGCTTGCCGTACTTACGAATAGGCCTGGTGAAGGTGCCTCCAGATTAGGCGTAGCCGGGGAGAACATCATCAAGAACCTTCTTGACATTTGTGTAGTCTACGTTTGACTGACGGTCCGGGTCGAAATACGTGGCCATGGAATATTTGGGGCTTAGGAGGATGAGCGTGCAACGTGTGTCACTGCAGAAAACACGGAATGTTAAAAGAAAAACGATCGAAAAGTAAGAATTCATATGTTACGGGCCGGTTGAGGGGAGGACTTACTCGGGAAAGTAAGGCACGAGGAAGTTATCCTTATCTTGGTTTGCCAGAATGACGCCTTCGAGGTAAGAACTCGCGACTTGCCGGTCCCCAGCGCTGCCCAAGATCTTGGCACGCATGTAGAAGGGGTCGACTATCACGATGTCCGGGGTCTTGTCGCGAATGATCCGCATCTCCATACTCAGCGAAAATAGCCGAACGAAGGTGTAGTGCAGCGGATGAAGGTTAAACATAG
>NW_021188646.1:0-1650 GCF_002162155.2 Triticum dicoccoides | reverse complement strand
AAAAAAATGACTATTAGTAAAAACTAATTTTCTTACAACAAGTTATGACAAAACCGATGGTAATTACTCGCTATCCAAACAACCACTAAACATAATAGTACGATAGTAACATTTTAATATCATATGAGTAAAACATTTAATTTCTTCCGGTTTTATATAATTTTTTCATGTCATACGATAACAATCATTTATTTACAAATAATAATATTTGCAGCGGCATGCACATTATTCACAACAGCACATCAATATAAAAAATATTAACAAAATTACGACATCATTTTATACCTTAGCTCCAATACGGATGTGCTTGCAAATGCAATTAAGCGTCAAAATAGTCCAATAAATATCCGTCACCAGTACTATATGAACGCAGTCAACCTATTATCACATGTACATCAATATTACACACGGATTTTTCTTCCTGCTATCAAAAGTATGAAAACACTAGTAGAAAAAGGGTCAAATCTGAGACACATTAGTCACAGTTTGCATTTGAGCCGGCACTAATGTGTCCATTAGTGCCGGTTCAAATGGCTAGGCGGGAGGAGATCTTTAGTACCGGTTCATTGCAAACCTTTAGTACCGGTTCGTGCCACGAACCGGTACTAAAGATGCTGGGGGCCGGCCAGCACCTTTAGTACCGGTTCGTGGCACGAACCGGTAGTAAAGACGTTGTTGCAGGCTATTTTTAGTCCCACCTCGCTCCCCTAGCAAGATTTTTACCACATTAAATATGTTACTTCTCAAACTATCACAAGCATTGTACACTATGTGTATAATTTGAGGACTCAATATGAGTCGTCACCGGTTTCTAAACCGTTGAGGACTCATATTGACAATTCAGATTGTACACAAAAAGAACATTGATAATTAATGTATTTTTAATGTATATTTTTACATGTTTACGCCCTCACTCTCTCCACTCACTACAAAACTGGATGCACTTCGTGTACAAACTGGACAATCTATTTCAGAGTATTAGGGTTTCAGATGAGAACTCATCTGTTACACGGGCACTTCATTTTTTTAACTTATTTGAACTCCAGACTTTTTTTGAGCTGGCATTATGCAGCATTCGAAGCGACGTCATCAATTTCCAACACGTTCTGACATCATTTGCTGTTTTTCAGTCATTTACCAATTTGTTTAGAGAGCTAAATGACCGTGAAACAGTAAATCACAACAAAACGTGTTTTCGGTCAGATATCCTTAAACCTTGGGTACCTTCCGGACTCTGTTTTTCTTCCGTTTTGCTTGTTTCCCAAGATAAAAAAATCTTTATATACCCCCCGAACCTATTGATCACCGTACTATGGAGAAATCTTCTGTTTTCTTTCCTTGTTGTTTTCGGTCAGAGATGTTAAGCCAGGCATCATGTCTTATCCCTCCTCCAACAAAGTAGAAGATGATGCTTGGTTGATGAAAATCGAGCTAAAGAGAGAGGGGCCCGAAGAACCTCTCGAAGGTAGCAAGAGCCAGGAGGCCATCGGAGATCCAGCACCGGTGGTCGAGCAAGCCCTGCCTGCAGAGGAGGAAGAAGAAGATATCCTTAAACCTTACTATGATCATCTTACCCCCACTCAGATTGAAGCCTTTCAGATCATTGAAACGGTTCGTGTGGAAAATAAATATCTCACTCGTGAAAATATT
>NW_021188645.1:0-1004 GCF_002162155.2 Triticum dicoccoides | reverse complement strand
ATATTCTTATGCATAACTTATAATAAAAAAGTACTATTCAAAAAACTATTTTAGTTATACAGCATTTCAATAATTATGTGAATGTTTTTATAACTAAAAATATTCATAATTTATAATTTAAACTGGTCATATGAATAGGCATTTTCTATAATTTAAATATAAGATGTGACTGTATAATATTAAATATTCATTAAACAAATTAATTCTTATTAAATGTCTGTATTAACCAAATATTTTTTATATGATTCATATACGGATATACATTTAAATGTTATTATTTAATAATAATCGTTTATATGTTTAATATATGTATCACAAATATTTGAAACATAACTTTTATTAATTACGTTTTACAAATAAAATTTTAAAAAGGAATAGGTGCAGAATGGGCGCACTATCTGCGGCCCAGATAAGCTCCGGATGTAGACAGATTACTATTTAGCGTCTGTTATCAAATTGAACAAGCGAGCGTGATGGCGTGTTGGTTAGACAGGTTGGCGTCTGTTATCAATTGTTCTTTCTCTTCTTTTGCAGAGGTGTGTGTTGCGCCACGCATACAAATCGTTTTTTTTAGCCAAAGGGTGACTTTACCACTCGCTTCTGGTTCCAATGGATATGGGTTAGATGGATGGAGTCTTCCTTATTGAAGTGGGCAAGGCAAGCAGCTCCTCTCGAATAGGCTGATCGGTGATACGTGATTTTGGAATAAAAGCTAGACGACTCAGCCCTCTTCTCATCTCAAAGCTCGACCTCTGCCACTACTACTGCTTCCCTAGCCAAGCCATACTTCTCATTCTTTGCTTGAATCCATCAAAAAACAAATTCCGTCGAGTTTCCTTGCATGGGTTGATTGACCTTGAAGTCCATATATAGATTCCCGTAGTTCATCTCAACTTGACCAACCATTGAGAATGGAACAAATAGGGGAGATGGAATTCTTCTATATTGTCTTTCAACCCTTGCTCTTGCCTTGGCTTCGCCTTCCACCTTCAGCTAAGCACCTA
>NW_021188644.1:0-1388 GCF_002162155.2 Triticum dicoccoides | reverse complement strand
TAGCACAACTAGCATCAATGAAGGATACTAAGTAGCTCTTGACAGCAAGATATAAGTGAAGATCACAACGGCAGTGAAGATAATGATGAAAAACAACTGCCAAGCAGGATATACAACAACTCTCTCTCCAACTTTCCTCTTGAAAAGTTTGAGACAATTTTTTGATAAATTCTTTCAAAGAATGCTACTAACTCAAGCTTTCCAATGCAAAAAGAATCACTCAATTCCGAGTTGATATGAGGAGTCAAAGAATTCTAAAACTGGCCTGAAAAATTGGAACAAGTTGTGTTCACGAACTTCGGAGGGCAAAAAGACCTATTTAGAAGCCGATTTTGAGGTGTCAAATATTGAACTAGCTTCTGCAACTATTTAGATGTGGCTCGTCACTATCTTCAATTTGAGTACTCACGGAGCCAAAACTGACTTCGTATGAGGAAGATACACCTGTTTTACTGAACAGTGCGCAAAACAGATTCCAATCGGAATTCAGGTACGAGATTGATTCTAGATAGATCCAATTTTTTTTCTTCTCTCTTTTTTTTCTCACGATTTCTTTTCTTTCTCTCCTTTTTTTTTCTCTGACTTTTTTTTTCTCCTTTTTTTCTCTCGTTTTTTTCTCTCTTTTTTTCTCCCTCTTTCCAAAACAAACTAGATAAGATGCAGATTGGATCAAGTGAAGATGTGAACGATCTCAACTATTATTATGACAATGAATGATGGGTAGCACGGGGTGGAAATTGATGGATGGGTGGTGGACAGCGGAAGAGATAATGATGCAGCGGTGGCGTGACTAATGTGAACAGAACTCGAAACTCTAAACGAACTAGACACTAAGACCAGCAACTCGACACGACGATGCAACTGATAATTCAACTATGCAAGCAATGAAAAGAAAATTGCAAAGGCTCAGACTGGCTTGGACCAAGGATGAATAGATCTAACTCTTTTTTGTGGCTTTTTCTTGGACAATAGGTAAGAAATAAATCTAATCTAGGAAAACTGGAAATTCTCACCGAGCAACCTGAAAACTGATACCACTTGATAGAGGCGGGGTGTCCCGATCTTTCGATGAGATGATAACTATCGATTTGGTGGAGACGACTTTGACGATCCGACTACAAACGTGCAACGACGTTGTGCCTTAGCAATCGCTAAACCAACTCCGAGAGGTTATTGACCACGCCGGAACACGATCAACCTGACCACGAAGGTCTATTCCTGCAAGCAATCGAAGAACAAGCAAGAATATGATAAAAGCAATCTGAATATCGCGAATATGTATGAAGTATTGATAATGGTGGGGATCCGAAAAGTGGTCTTGGTCTGGTCGTTGGACACAAACGAAGCACACGAAGTTGCAATGGCTAACTTTTAACTAAACAAATCCC
>NW_021188643.1:0-1531 GCF_002162155.2 Triticum dicoccoides | reverse complement strand
TGATCACTTGGGAGGTGATCACGGGTATATACTATACATACATACATACTATACAGATGGTGACTAAAGTCGGGTCAGCTCATTGAGTACCCGCAAGTGATTCTGATGAGGGGGCTGAAAGGACAGGTGGCTCCATCCCGGTAGAGGTGGGCCTGGGTTCCCGACGGTCCTCGACTGTTACTTTGTGGCGGAGCGACAGGGCAGGTTGAGACCACCTAGGAGACAGGTGGGCCTGGTCCTGTTCGGCGTTCGCGGATACTTAACACGCTTAACGAGATCTTGGTATTTGATCTGAGTCTGGCTACGAGCCTATACGCACTAACCATCTACGTGGGAGTAGTTATGGGTATCCCGACGTCGTGGTATCAGCCGAAGCACTTCAGACGTCAGCGACGGAGCGGCGCGCGCCGGATTGGAACGTAAGCCTGCTCTTGTATTAAGGGGGCTAGTTCTGCTTCCGGCCGCCCACGCAACGTGCAGGTGTGCTATGGGCGATGGGCCCAGACCCCTGTGCGCTTAGGTTTAGATCGGCGTGCTGGCCTCTCTGTTTTGCCTAGGTGGGGCTGCGACGTGTTGATCTTCCGAGGCCGGGCATGACCCAGGAAAGTGTGTCCGGCCAAATGGGATCGAGCGTGTTGGGTTATGTGGTGCACCCCTGCAGGGAAGTTAATCTATTCGAATAGCCGTGATCTTCGGTAACAGGACGACTTGGAGTTGTACCTTGACCTTATGACAACTAGAACCGGATACTTAATAAAACACACCCTTCCAAGTGCCAGATACAACCGGTGGTCGCTCTACCTCAGGGATATGAGGAGGGGATCGCCGGGTAGGATTATGCTATGAGATGCTATTTGAAGATGCTACTTGGAGACGCTACTTGGAGGACTTCAATGTACTCTCTTATACTTGATGCAAGACGGAGGCTGCCAGAAGCGTAGTCTTCGATAGGACTAGCTATCCCCCTCTTATTCTGGCTTTCTGCAGTTCAGTCCACCGATATGGCCTCCTTACACATATACCCATGCATATGTAGTATAGTTCCTTGCTTGCGAGTACTTTGGATGAGTACTCACGGTTGCTTTCTCCCCCCTTTTTCCCCCTTTCCTTTCTTTCTGGTTGTCGCAACCAGATGCTGGAGTTCAGGAGCCAGACGCCACCGTCGACGATGACCCCTACTACATCGGAGGTGCCCCTACTACGTGCAGCCCGCTGACGACGTCCAGGAGTAGTTAGGAGGATCCCAGGCAGGAGGCCTGCGCCTCTTTCGATCTGTATCCCAGTTTGTGCTAGCCATCTTATGGCAACTTGTTTAACTTATGTCTGTACTCAGATATTGTTGCTTCCGCTGACTCGTCTATGATCGAGCACTTGTATTCGAGCCCTCGAGGCCCCTGGCTTGTATTATGATGCTTGTATGACTTATTTATGTTTTAGAGTTGTGTTGTGATATCTTCCCGTGAGTCCCTGATCTTGATCGTACACGTTTGCGTGCATGATTAGTGTACGATTGAATCGGGGGCGTCACATC
>NW_021188642.1:0-1282 GCF_002162155.2 Triticum dicoccoides | reverse complement strand
TAAGAGAGGCTACTAAAGATAAACAACTAGATGGTCAGATCCCACACATACCAAGCATTTCAATAACATACACACAATATGCTCGATATGTGCAAATACAACATGGCATCACAACATGACTCTACAAATCAAGTATTTATTCATTAGGCTCCGAGGAGCGAGATATTACAAACATAGGTCTCATGACCCAACATTCAGAGCATACCAATCAAAGCACAAGCGGAAGCTATCATGTCTGAGTACAGACATCTATAAATGAAAAAGGCTGAGAAGCCTGACTATCTACCAGATCCTGCCGAGGGCTCAAGATCGTAGCTGAGGTAACAAGCTAAACGTCGAAGTCCACGTGGAACTACTAGTGAGACTGAAGTCTCTCTGCAAAAACATAAAATAGGCAAACGTGAGTACAAATGTACCCAGCAAGACTTACATCAGAACTATCTACATATGCATCATTATCAACAAAGGGATGGTGGGGTTTAACTGCAGCAAGCCAGCTTTGACTTGGTGGCTATCCTGAACTACGACTGCGAGTAACTTTTTTGAGGTGGTGCACACGAGTCCACATATTCACCATATCAATACACCACTATGGATCCGCTCCCGTCTCCCTACGAGAACGCCATCCATAGCACTCACGCTTATCTTGCGTATTTTAGAGTATCCACTTTCACTTGTCTATGAACTGATATAAGCAACCCAGAGGTCCTTTTCCGCGGACACGGCTATTCGAATAGATGATGTTAACCCTGCAGGGGTGTACTTCTTCACACACGCTCTCACCACTTACCGCCGTTTACACGACATGTACACGGCAACCTTCAAGCGGAAGCCCAACGTGGGTGTCGGCCACGGCCTGCCTAAACACTCAAGTCTCTAGTCCAGGTTTATCGCCTATTCGGGTTCCATCCATGAGGAGATCCGGCCGGAGTTTCGCTCACAGCCCCAAACGATGTGTACAGGGTTCCGTGACACCAAACGGGTGCCCGGTTTACCCGGCCACGTGCCTACCGCATCACAGCCCACCCCTACAGTCAGCGCTGTCCACGGCCTCCAGCATACTACAAACACCAGAAACTACTTGCAACTCCTGGACAGAGGACAAGGGTGATTAAGAAGCCGAGAGGGTCCATTGGTTTCGGGCCCAATGCGTGGTAGTAGCTGAATCATGGATCACAAACACAGAACTCAGTTCCTGAGGACGGCTGCAATGAGACAACCCACCATGTACTCCTACATGGCCTCTCACCGCTACCTTTACCAAATCGTGTTCACACACTTA
>NW_021188641.1:0-1198 GCF_002162155.2 Triticum dicoccoides | reverse complement strand
TTTGCAGGTTAAGAAAGTCATCGGAGGTCTTATACCTCTTGACATGGGCACGAGCCTGAAATCCCAATTTCAGCCCTCAAAACATCTCATATGTTTCGCGATGTTTCAAAAACGTCTTTGGTGCCTCAACTCTAAACCGTTTAACTGAACTATCACGTAGTTATCAAAACGTGTATGTCAGATGTTCGCAACAACCACAGACAACGTTCGAGGTTCAGCACACTGAGCGGTGCATTAAGGACATAAGCCTTCTATGAAGCAATGAGGACAATCCTCAGTTTACGGACCTAGTCCGCATAATTGCTACTATCAACTTTCAACTAATTTTTCTTTAGGAACATATCTAAACAGTAGAACTATAGCGTGAGCTACGACATAATTTGCAAAAACCTTTTGACTATGTTCAGGATAATTAAGTTCATCTTATGAACTCCCACTTAGATAGACATCCCTCTAGTCATCTAAGTGATTACATGATCCGAGTCAAACTAGGCCGTGTCCGATCATCACGTGAGACGGACTAGTCATCATCGGTGAACATCTTCATGTTGATCGTATCTTCTATACGACTCATGTTCGACCTTTCGGTCTCCGTGTTCTGAGGCCATGTCTGTACATGCTAGGCTCGTCAAGTTAACCCTAAGTGTTTTGCATGTGTTCCGAGGCCATGTCTGTACATGCTAGGCTCGTCAACAACCGTTGTATTTGAACGTTTGAATAAAACACCCGATCATCACGTGATGTTTTGAAACAGCAAACTGTCGCAACGGTGCACAGTTAGGGGAGAACACTTCTTGAAATTGTTGTAAGGGATCATCTTATTTACTACCGTCGTTCTAAGCAAATAAGATGTATAAACATGATAAACATCACATGCAATCAAATAGTGACATGATATGGCCATCATCACTTTGCTCCTTTTGATCTCCATCTTCGGGGCTCCATGATCATCATCGTCACCGGCATGACACCATGATCTCCATCATCATGATCTCCATCATCGTGTCTTCATGAAGTTGCCTCGCCAACTATTACTTCTACTACTATGGCTAACGGTTAGCAATAAAGTAAAGTAATTACATGACGTTTAAGTTGACACGCAGGTCACAAATAAATAAAGACAACTCCTATGGCTCCTGCCGGTTGTCATACTCATCGACATGCAAGTCGTGATTCCTATTACAAGAACATGATCAAT
>NW_021188640.1:0-1897 GCF_002162155.2 Triticum dicoccoides | reverse complement strand
TCCGAAGCGCCGGTACCAATCAACACCTCCAAGAAAGGACGCGACGATGACGACGCTTCTGCCAAGGGATTCCCCCGGGACGCGGTGGGGAGAGAGGAAGGGTAGCCCCGACGCCCTCCAGGAAGGTCCGGTGGTACCCTCAGGCGCCACCGCGTCGGTGTCGGCCAAGCCAACAAGGATTTCTCCCGATCCCATCCTCCACCTCAGGCACTCCGGAGCTCGCCACCAACCGACCACCACCCTGCGCTAACACGGATGTCGGTGTCAAAACCGGCAGATCTCAGGTAAGGGGTCCCGAACTGTGCGTCTAGGCGGATGGTAACAGGAGACAAGGGACACGATGTTTTTACCCAGGTTCGGGCCCTCTCGGTGGAGGTAAAACCCTACTCCTGCTTGATTAATATTGATGATATGGGTAGTACAAGAGTAGATCTACCACGAGATCAAGGAGGCTAAACCCTAGAAGCTAGCCTATGGTATGATTTTTGTTTGTCCTACGGACTAAAACCCTCCGGTTTATATAGACACCGGAGAAGGCTAGGGTTACACAGAGTCGGTTACAATGGTAGGGATCTACATATCCGTATCGCCAAGCTCGCCTTCCACGCCAAGGAAAGTCCCATCCGGACACGGGATGAAGTCTTCAATCTCGTATCTTCATAGTCTTGGAGTCCGGCCAATGATGATAGTTCGGCTATCCGGACACCCCCTAGTCCAGGACACCCTCAGTAGCCCCTGAACCAGGCTTCAATGACGACAAGTCCGGCGCGCATATTGTCTTCGGCATTGCAAGGCGGGTTCCTCCTCCGAATAATTCATAGAAGATTTTGAACACCAGAATAGTGTCCTGCTCTGTAAAATAAATTCCACATACCACCGTAGAGAGAATAATGTTTACACAAGTTCAATCTGCTGACGTATTTCGTGGCATGGCGTCACACCACGGCCAAGCCTTTACTCGAATTGTTTTTATTGTTCCACCTCAGCGCATTTAGCGAAGCGGTTTCCTTGGCATGTCTTGTCAAAGTAAAGATCGTGTCCCCTTATTCCGGGATTCTCATCAATACGGACGTGGGTAACCCAACCGCGCCCATTGGCACGCCCCCTCCATCGAAGGCGAGTCCCAAACGGTCACGGGGACGGCTCTTGGTATTCAACCCCTTTATAACGAGACCAAGGCCTGTTCCTTTTCTTCAATCTTCAATCCAATCCGCCCCTCGCCCCGAGTTCCAACACCCAAGGCTCCAGATCCAGGCGCTTCGGACCTTCGACAATGTCCGGCTCCGACCTACAAGGCCGGTGGATGCCTTCTTCCGTCACGGAAGAAGATGTGCTAAAGCTGAGAGACGCCAGGTATCTAACCGGCGAAATTTCGCATAGGCTGCCTGCCCAAGGGCAAGTCATTCCTACTCCCAAGCCTATTGAGAGCATGGTGTTCGTGTCTCACTTCCGTCGGGGTCTAGGCTTCCCGATGGACCCCTTCATGAGGGGGCTCATGTTTTATTATGGGCTGGAATTTCATGACTTGGATCCGGAGTCCATCCTCCACATCTCATTGTTCATTGTTGTATGCGAAGCCTTCCTCCGCACTACCCCTCACTTCGGATTGTGGCTCAAGACCTTCAACGTGGAGCCGAAGATGATCGAGGGGCGGCAGGCAGAGTGTGGAGGGGCAGTTATAAGCAAGAGGGCTGACGCTCCATGGCCCGAGGGATTTTTTCAAGAGGAGCATAGTTTGTGGCAACAGGAGTGGTTCTATATCACTGCTCCCAGGGGCACCAGATGGGTGGCGCCGCCTGCCTTTCGCTCGGGCCCTCCACAACGGCTGGCGTCATGGGTCAACAAAGGGCTTGACTGGGGGCCGTCCAAGGACGTACCACTATTGCAGGGCCATATT
>NW_021188639.1:0-973 GCF_002162155.2 Triticum dicoccoides | reverse complement strand
CTTCCCAGCTCCACATACATCTACGTCGTGCGTTTGACTCTCCCTGGTAATCGCTCTATCCAAGCTTTGAGAGTTTTGACTACAACGGTTGCCGATCACCGCCTGTTGCTGGGTAAGAACTGGTAAGAATTTGAGTTTTGCTTGACGGATTTGTGACACCCACCACCACCACTTGTTCGTAGTCTGTAGGATCATATTCTTGTGTGTTTCTATTGCTGCTAACCATGCCAGGATCACAAGCCGACGAGATTGACTGGGAGAATTTATCAAACAAGGAGCTTCATGATAAGTTTCAGCAAATGATGACTGAACAGGTGCAAGATGTGCTGAACAATTTTGAAGAGGCCATGGAGAAGATCACTGGCTTTGAGAAGACGTTCGAAACAAAGCTCGATAACAAGTTTAATGAATTGCTCGCGCGTCTTCCACCACCACCACCCGCTGCACCTAACGCGCCTCTCCAACAACAACAACAACGACTACCTCCACGTCGCGAAACAGACCTTCACCGAGCGAGCCGTGTTCCTCTTGCGTCTGGCCAAACTGTTGGTGCTGCTGTTGATACTTCTGTGGCTCCTGCTGCTGATGCGGAGGAGGATGATTATGTGGGAGATTATGAGGATGAGGTTGATCAAAATCAGCACTACGTGCAGCCACCTGTACCACCACTAGCAGGTCGACCTCAGGTATATATTCGTAATGGTAGGCCTGCACCACCACCTCAGGTACGAGATGATGTCCATATTCCTAAACTGAAATTGAATATTCCACCATTTGAGGGTAGATATGTTCCTGATATATATCTTACTTGGGAGTTAGAAACTGAACAACGATTTACATGTTTACAATATCCTGAGGAGAGACGAGTTGCTGCTGCTGTTTGTGCTTTCACTAGTTTTGCATGTGTATGGTGGTCTGAACATTGTAGATTATATCCTATTCCAACTACTTGGGCTGCTTTGAAAACTGCTAT
>NW_021188638.1:0-1320 GCF_002162155.2 Triticum dicoccoides | reverse complement strand
TTGGTGATGAGTGCATGTATTTCATTCTTATCATTTTAAGCGCTCCACCAAGATGTATGTGACATGGAAGAGTAACCCATGACTCTAACTCTTTGTGCATTTGCAGTCCAAAGCAAATTTTAAATATGCACAAATTTAGGGGGAGCTCTTACTTGTCACATACTTCTCAAAGCGACGATATATTTCATGCTTATTATCATTTGTCGAAGCTTTGATCTATATGTTGTCATCAATTACCAAAAAGGGGGAGATTGAGAGTGCAACTATCCCTAGGTGGTTTTGGTAATTCATAACAACATATAGCTCATTGAGCTAATGCTATTCCAAGATGACTATTTCAGGAAAGCTCAATGATTGGCATGGCATGGATGTGAAAGTGGAACCCTCAAAATGCTAAGGACAAAGGATTGGCTCAAGCTCAAAAGCTCAAGACTCCTCATTTTATATTTTAGTGATCCAAGATCACATTGAGTCTTTAGGAAAATCCAATACTATCAAGGAGGGATGAGGTGTTGCTTAATGAGCCTCTTGCTTCATGTGCTTAGTGATATGCTCCAAAACCCTCAACTACTTTCCCATATCCACATATGACCTAAACCCTAAGCCAAACTCGGTCCTACCGATTCTTTCTATCTGGCGCCACCGAGTTTCACTTGTCATAAGCCACTGCCAAACCCTAGCAATTTGGTTCTACCGATAGGGATCTCGGTCTCACCCAGATGGGATTGCAAACTCTCTGTTTCCTTTTCGTAACTTTTCGGTCTCACCGAAAGAGCGGATCGGTCCCACCGAGATTGCAATGTAAATTCAGTGTTTCCTTTTTGTAACTTTTAGGTCTCATCGAAAGAGCAAATCGGTCCCACCGAGTTTGCCTGACCGACTCTCTGGTTAGCTTATTACCAAACTCGGTCTCACCGAGTTTGTGTAATCGGTCTCACCGAGATTACGTTATGCCCAAACCCTAACCATATCGGTCCTACCGAGTTGCATGTCAGTCCCACCGAAAATCTCTAACGGTCACTAGGTTTACCTTTTCGGTCCGACCGAGTTTGTTGATTCGGTCCCACCGAGATTGGAAAACTGTGTGTAACGGTTGGATTTTGTGTGGAGGCTATATATACCCCTCCACCTCCTCTTCATTCGTGGAGAGAGCCATCAGAACACATACACAATTCCAACTCATATGTTCTGAGAGAGAACCACCTACTCATGTGTTGAGACCAAGATATTCCATTCCTACCATATGAATCTTGATCTCTAGCCTTCCCCAAGTTGCTTTCCACTCAAATCTTCTTTCCACAAAATCCAAATCCTATGAGA
>NW_021188637.1:0-1507 GCF_002162155.2 Triticum dicoccoides | reverse complement strand
ATGTATAACAAATTCTTTGGGCCATAAATAATGTTGCCATGTTTCTAAAGTCCGAACAAGAGCATATAATTCTTTATCATAAGTAGAATAATTCAGACTAGGCCCACTCAATTTTTCAGAAAAGTATGCAACAGGTTTGCCATCTTGTAATAACACACCTCCTAATCCAATTCCACTAGCATCACATTCAAGCTCAAAAGTCTTATTAAAATCAGGAAGTTGGAGTAAAGGAGCATGTGTCAACTTATCTTTCAATACCGTGAAGGCTTCTTCCTGTGCGGTACCCCAAACAAAAGGCACATCCTTCTTTGTAAGCTCGTTGAGAGGTGCAGCAATGGTGCTGAAATCTCTCACAAAACGCCTATAGAATCCAGCGAGGCCAAGAAAACTCCTCACGTGTGTGACCGTTTTGGGCTGCGGCCAACTCTCAATAGCTTCAATCTTGGCTTTATCAACTTCAATTCCCTGTGGAGTAACAACATAGCCAAGAAAAGATACTCGGTCGGTGCAAAAGGTGCACTTCCCAAGGTTACCAAACAAACGTGCATCACGTAAAGCAATAAAAACAGCACGTAAATGTTCCAAATGTTCTTCCAAAGATCTGCTATAAATCAATATGTCATCAAAGTAAACTACCGCAAATCGTCCAATGAAAGCACGTAAAACTTCGTTCATTAATCTCATGAAAGTACTAGGTGCATTGGTTAACCCAAAAGGCATGACTAACCACTCATATAATCCAAACTTAGTTTTAAATGCTGTTTTCCATTCATCTCCCAATTTCATACGAATTTGATGGTAGTCACTACGCAAATCAAGTTTGGAGAATATTGTAGAGCCACTCAATTCATCAAGCATATCATCTAGCCTAGGAATAGGATGACGATAACGAATAGTAATATTATTAATGCCTCTACAATCAACACACATACGTGATGTACCATCCTTTTTCGGCACTAGAATAATAGGAACAACACAAGGACTAAGGGATTCGCGTATATAACCTTTGTCGAGAAGCTCTTGTACTTGACGCATAATCTCCTTCGTCTCCTCTGGATTGGTACGGTATGGTGCACGGTTTGGCAGTGAAGCACCGGGAATTAAGTCAATCTGATGCTCAATCCCTCGAATAGGCGGTAATCCCGGTGGCACCTCTTGTGGAAAAACGTCAGCGAACTCCTGCAAAATGTTAGTGACAGCAGGAGGCAAAGAGGAAGGCACGTCCTCGAATGAAAATAATGCCTCTTTGCACACAAAAGCATAGCAAACAGATTTGCTGAAATCTAGCTCATCAATATCAGATTTGGTGGCAAATAAACATGCACTTTTCAATTTAATTTCAGAAGCAACACTAGATGGTTTATTATTAGGCTTCATTTGTTGCTCAAATTCTTTTGCCACAATCTAATTTTCACTCTTATTCTTCTCCTGTTGTGCTTTATTAGCTCTATTAATATCATCTTTCAAAATGGAATCAGGAGTCATAGGAAGCAAAGTAATATTTTTA
>NW_021188636.1:0-1164 GCF_002162155.2 Triticum dicoccoides | reverse complement strand
GATTGGTACGGTATGGTGCACGGTTTGGCAGTGAAGCACCGGGAATTAAGTCAACCTGATGCTCAATCCCTCGAATAGGCGGTAATCCCGGTGGCACGTCTTGTGGAAAAACGTCAGCGAACTCCTGCAAAATGTTAGTGACAGCAGGAGGCAAAGAGGAAGGCACGTCCTCGAATGAAAATAATGCCTCTTTGCACACAAAAGCATAGCAAACAGATTTGCTGAAATCTAGCTCATCAATATCAGATTTGGTGGCAAATAAACATGCACTTTTCAATTTAATTTCAGAAGCAACACTAGATGGTTTATTATTAGGCTTCATTTGTTGCTGAAATTCTTTTGCCACAATCTGATTTTCACTCTTATTCTTCTCCTGTTGTGCTTTATTAGCTCTATTAATATCATCTTTCAAAATGGAATCATGAGTCATAGGAAGCAAAGTAATATCTTTATCCTTATGAACAAGAGTATAGTGATTGTTTCTACCATGGTGTACAGAATTTTTATCAAATTGCCATGGTCTACCAAGTAATAAGGAACATGCTTGCATAGGTACCACATCACAATCAACATAATCAACATATGTAGAGATACTAAAATGCACACGAACAGTACGTGTTACCTTAACCTTGCCGCTGTTGTTGAACCATTGGATGTAGTAAGGATGTGGATGTGGTCTTGTGGTGAGAGAAAGCTTGTCCACCATCTCCATGCTAGCCAAGTTGTTGCAGCTCCCTCCGTCTATTATGACGCGCACAGAACGTTCCTTCACAACTCCCTTGGTATGGAACAAATTGTGCCTCTGATTTTGCTCAGCTTGTGTGACCTGCACACTCAAAACACGTTGAGCAACTAAACATTCATACATGTCAGCGTCTTCAGGAGCCATGTATTGCGTCTCATGATCAGAATCATCTCCACCATGTTCTTCACGTGTAATAAGAGCCAATGTCTCCTCATCATAGTCACTAGCGGACTCATATCCACCATCCGCGGTAGCAATCATCACACGCGGAGATTTGCATTCCCTCGCATAATGACCTCCTCCCTTACAACGACGACAAATAATATCACTTGTGTGCCCTGTTGATGCCATGGAAGAAGAAGAACGCTGTGCAGGCCCCGCAGGTGCGCTCTTGGCAGATAATGGTGGTTGTGCCTGTT
>NW_021188635.1:0-1198 GCF_002162155.2 Triticum dicoccoides | reverse complement strand
TGCCGGGTGAAAACTTCATCGACGATGACGGCTGCAGCCGCCATTTTTCCTTCTTGAAGGCGTCGAGTTTGGCATTGTTTCCCTCCCCCCCAAGCACTCAGATCCCGAGAGAAATCTCGGACCCGGGGTTCCCCGTGTCGGATGGTGTCGACGTCTCTACGCCGTTTCCTCCTTGGGGGCATCTTCTTGGATTTCTTCTGCTTCGGGTGGACTCGCCTCTTGCTGCTTCCTCTCCACCTCGGCTTCGATCCCTGGCTGGCCATTGTCCTTGGCGACTCGAGTGGAGCTTGCTTGGACATCCTGGGGTGGCCTCGACGACGCGCTGCCCTTCGACCTCGGCGGCAGTACACCGGTACTGCGCCCTTCGGTCTCGGTGGCGTGTTGCCTTCTCGGCTTCGCTGGCGGCACACCGGTGCCGCCACTCGAACTCGGCTATTCGACGCTCTTCGTTCGCGCCAGTGATGCTTCTCGATATGCTTCTACTTCGGTGTCTCCTTTCTATCAGGGATGTGCTTCATGGTGGCCCGGACGACGTTTGCGTGGACATCCTGGGGTGGCCTCGGCGGCACGCTGCTCTTCGACCTCGGCGGCGGTACACCGGTGCCGTGCCCTTCGGTCTCGGTGGTTTGTTGTCTCTTGGCTTCGCCGGCGCACACCGGTGTCGCCGCACGAACTCGGCTATCCGACGCCCTTCGTTCGTGCCAGTGATGTTCCATTGCGAGTTGTTGTTATGGTGCCCGTCTTTTTCTCCCTAGGCCTTGTTCTGGTTCATTGTCAGTGGTGGAACAAGCTGCTCAGCGGAGCTTGCTACCTGAGATGTCGGCCTCCAGGGGTTTCGGTTTGGTTCTGTTGCCAGCCTTCCCCTCCATTTTATTTTCTTTCTTCTAGTTTTGGGCTTCCTCTTGAAGCCCTCCCCTGTTATTTCCTTTTGTGCCTTTGTGCACTTACTTGTATCTGTACTGACTGCCAAGTCACTCTCGAGTGGGAATATAACAAGCGGTGGGGTTTTTGGCCCCCCCGTCAATCTCAAAAAAATGATACGTCAGGTCAATTATATCCAGAAACATATTCACAAAACTCAGAACTTACTTGCATCAGAAAAGTGCAGGTTTGAGAAAAAAAACTAAGCCCCCCGTGCGTTTCATGATGCGTTAGGTCAATTATATCCAGAAAAATTAAGCTCACCACAGATACTTCA
>NW_021188634.1:0-1068 GCF_002162155.2 Triticum dicoccoides | reverse complement strand
GTGTGTGACGCCCGGGTAATCAAGCTACAGTAACTCTCGGGTAATTATGCCACGTCACCTCGATTATTGTCGATAATCTCGCGTTAGTTCAGAACTGATTCAAATTCAAATTCAAAATCAAATCAAACGGTAAAAGTTTCCAAACTTTAAAACTAAAATGTTTGAGTTATGCCAAATAAAGCAAAGGTAATTTTGGTGAAGAGACCACACTTTAAAAAAATTGTTTAAATACTATAAAATGTATAAAACGCAGCGAGAACAATTATTTAAATGCTTTTAAATAATAAACAATTACAAACTAATTTATTTTAGGTGCCAAGTTGATTGTGGTGGTGGCATATTGGTTAACACTAATTTAGGTGCAACTAATGTATTTTATAAAACTAGTGTATTTAAAATGTAAAATTAAAACAGAAAAGAAAAAAGAAATAAAAACAAAATCCAAAAATAAATGAAATGGGGGGAGATAAATACACCCCCCCCACTGGACCCTTGGCCCAACTGGGCCATGGCCCAGCCAGGCCGGCCCACGCCTCTGGCCTACTTAGGCCTCCCCACCACCGAACCCTAACCCGTAACCCCACCGACACCTCCCACATCCCCCCACGATCCCCACTCTCCCTCGTTCCCTCCCTGCGCCGTCACCCACTCACCCATAGGAGGGGCGCCCCCTGTTCGATCCCCTCCACCCGACACCCCGTCGCCGGCGCCCACTCTGACGCCGTCCTCCTCGCCTCCTCCCCCTCCCGATCTGGGAGCCCCAACCCCGTCGCCGGACGCCTCGCAGCTCATCCGTCAAGCCCCCGCCACGTCCTCCTCGTAGGCCAACGCCTGCTGACGCTACGCCCGTCGCTCGTCCACCGCGCTGACGCCGCCTCACCGCCGGGATGCAACCGTCCCCGTCCTCCTCCCCAACGACGCCCCGACGCCAACGCCGTTCGCCGTCGCTGCCACCTCGCCCCGCCGTCGCGTACCCCCTGCATCGGGCCTTCCCTTCAACGCGGGTGAGCAACCCCCGGTCGTCCTCCTCTCTCCGTGAAGCAGCCACCGCATCCCGCGGCTCCCCCC
>NW_021188633.1:0-1091 GCF_002162155.2 Triticum dicoccoides | reverse complement strand
TTGGGTTGACACGGATCGAGACTGGGATTTGTCACTCCGTATGACGGAGAGGTATCTCTGGGCCCACTCGGTAATGCATCATCATATTGAGCTCAATGTGACCAAGGTGTTGGACACGGGATCATGCATTACGGTACGAGTAAAGTGACTTGCCGGAAACGAGACTGAACAAGGTATTGGGATACCGACGATCGAGTCTCGGGCAAGTAACGTACCGATTGACAAAGGGAATTGCGTACAGGGTTTGATCGAATCCTCGACATAGTGGTTCATCCGATGACAACATCGAGGAGCATGTGGGAGCCATCATGGGTATCCAGATCCCGCTGATGGTTATTGACTGAGAGAGTCTCGGTCATGTCTGCATGTCTCCCGAACCCGTAGGGTCTACACACTTAAGGTTCAGTTACGCTAGGGTTATAGGGATATGTATATGCAGTAACCCGAATGTTGTTCGGAGTCCCGGATGAGATCCCGGACGTCACGAGGAGTTCCGGAATGGTCCGGAGGTAAAGATTTATATATGGGAAGTCCTGTTTCGGGCATCGAGACAAGTTTCGGGGTTATCGGTATTGTACCGGGACCACCGGAAGGGTCCCGGGGTCCACCGGGTGGGTCCACCTGTCCCGGGGGGCCACATGGGCTGTTGGGGGGTGCGCCTTGGCCTAATGGGCCAAGGGCACCAGCCCCACATAGGCCCATGCGCCTAGGGTTCAAGGGGGGCAAGAGTCCTAGGAGGGTAAGGCACCTCCTAGGTGCCTTGGGGGGAGGGAAAACCCCCCTTGGCCGCCGCACCCCCTAGGAGATTGGATCTCCTAGGGCCGGCCACCCCCCCTTGGCACCCCTATATATAGTGGGGGAGAGGAGGGACTTCATACCTGAACGTCTCGGCCTTTGGTTGCCTCCTTCTCCCTCCCCAACACCTCATCCACCTCCATAGTGCTTAGCGAAGCTCTGCCGGAGTACTGCAGCTCCATCAACACCACGCCGTCGTGCTGCTGCTGGTGCCATCTCCCTCAACCTCTCCTCCCTCCCTTGCTGGATCAAGAAGAGGAGACGTGGCTGTTCCGTACGTGTGTTGAACGCGGAGG
>NW_021188632.1:0-1230 GCF_002162155.2 Triticum dicoccoides | reverse complement strand
CATTAAGGCCTACTTGAATAAGTGTTTTTCAATGAAGGACCTTGGAGAAGCTGCTTACATATTAGGCATCAAGATCTATAGAGATAGATCGAGACGCCTCATAGGTCTTTCACAAAGCACATACCTTGATAAGATTTTGAAGAGGTTCAAAATGGATCAGTCCAAGAAGGGGTTCTTGCCTATGTTACAAGGTGTGAGATTGAGCTCGGCTCAGTCACCGACCACAGCAAAAGATAAAGAAGAGATGAGTGTCATCCCCTATGCTTCAGCCATAGGATCTATTATGTATGCCATGCTGTGTACCAGACCTGATGTAAACCTTGCCGTGAGTTTGGTAGCTAGATACCAAAGTAATCCCGGCAAGGAACACTGGACAGCAGTCAAGAATATCCTGAAGTACCTGAAAAGGACAAAGGACATGTTTCTCGTTTATGGAGGAGACGAAGAGCTTGTCGTAAAGGGTTACGTCGATGCTAGCTTCGACTCAGATCCGGATGACTCTAAGTCACAAACCGGATACGTGTATATGTTGAATGGTGGAGCAGTAAGCTGGTGCAGCTGCAAGCAGAGCGTCGTGGCGGGATCTACGTGTGAAGCGAAGTACATGGCAGCCTCGGAGGCAGCGCATGAAGCGATTTGGGTGAAGGAGTTCATCACCGACCTAGGAGTCATACCCAATGCGTCGGGGCCAATCAAACTCTTCTGTGACAACACTGGAGCTATTGCCCTTGCCAAGGAGCCCAGGTTTCACAAGAAGACCAGACACATCAAGCGTCGTTTCAACTCCATCCGTGAAAATGTTCAAGATGGAGACATAGAAATTTGCAAAGTACATACGGATCTGAATGTCGCAGATCCGTTGACTAAACCTCTCTCGTGAGCTAAACATGATCAACACCAGAACTCTATGGGTGTTCGATTCATCACAATGTAACTAGATTGGTGACTCTAGTGCAAGTGGGAGACTGTTGGAAATATGCCCTAGAGGCAATAATAAAAGTATTATTATATTTCATTGTTCATGATAATTGTCTTTTATTCATGCTATAACTGTATTATCCGGAAATCGTAATACACGTGTGAATACATAGACCTCAATATGTCCCTAGTGAGCCTCTAGTTGACTAGCTCGTTGTGATCAACAGATAGTCATGATTTCCTGGCTATGGACATTGGATGTCGTTGATAACGGGATCACATCATTAGGAGAATGATGTGATGGACAAGACC
>NW_021188631.1:0-1228 GCF_002162155.2 Triticum dicoccoides | reverse complement strand
ACTTATCTACTATCTCTTTTGCCATCTCATTCGCCTTGGGCCAGTAAAATCCGGCTCGGTATGCTTTGGCCACGATGGTCCGAGAGGACGCGTGATGACCACAGGTCCCCGAGTGAATATCATTGAGGATGAGTCGACCTTCTTCTGGTGTTATGCACTTCTGACCGACTCCAGTCGCGCTTTCTCTGTATAATTGTCCTTTGACTACGGTAAAGGCCTTAGATCGACGGACGATCTGTCGAGCCTCTTCCTCATCCTCCGGAAGTTCTTTCCTCAAGATATATGCGACATACGGAATCGTCCAGTCGGGAATGACCACCAAAACCTCCATGATCAAGTCGACCACCGCTGGGATTTCAACTTCAGTCGGATCTGTGGCGCCCTTGGGCTGCGGAGTTTCTTCGGTGAAAGGATCTTCTTTGACTGACGGAGTGTGTATATGCTCCAACAACACACCACTCGGAATGGCTTCTCTCTTGGAACCTATCTTTGCTAGATCATCAGCTGCTTGATTTTTCAGTCGGGGTATATGATGGAGCTCCAACCCCTCGAACTTTTTCTCCAGCTTCCTCACTGCACTGCAGTATCCAGTCATGGCTGGGCTTCTCACGTCCCACTCTTTCATCACCTGATTGACCACTAAATCCGAGTCGCCATAGACCATTAGGCGACGGACGCCGAGTGAAATGGCCATGCGCAACCCATATAGGAGGGCCTCATATTCTGCCTCATTGTTGGAGGAATCAAAGTGAATCTAGAGCACATATCTGAGCTTATCTCCTCTGGGGGAAACCATGACAACCCCAGCACCGGAACCATTCAACATCTTAGAGCCATCGAAAAACATGGTCCAATGCTCCGAGTGAACTTCAGTCGGCTGCTGTTGTTCAATCCACTCGGCGAGGAAATCTGCTATCGCCTGGGACTTAATGGCTTTCTTTGCCTCAAACTTGATATCAAGGGGAAGAAGTTCAATCGCCCATTTGGCCACTCGACCAGTTGCGTCTCTGTTGTGCAAAATCTCTGATAGTGGAGCGTCGCTGACGACTGTGATGGAATGGTCAGAGAAATAATGAGCAACCTTCTTTGTGGTCATGTATATTCCATACACAAGCTTCTGATAATGAGGATATCTCTGCTTGGATGGAGTCAAGACTTCAGACAAATAATACACTGGGCGCTGAACTTTGAGAGCTTTTCCTTCTTCTTCCCGCTCGACCGTTAGCAC
>NW_021188630.1:0-1631 GCF_002162155.2 Triticum dicoccoides | reverse complement strand
CGATATAAAGAGAGAGGCATAACACTAACACCGGCTCCAAGGTCACATAAAGCAGTTTTAACATAGTTTCTTTTAATGGAGCATGGTATAGTTGGTACTCCTGGATCTCCAAGTTTTTTTGGTATTCCACCCTTAAAAGTGTAATAAACAAGCATGGTGAAAATTTCAGCTTCTGGTATCTTTCTTTTATTAGTAACAATATCCTTCATGTATTTAGCATAAGGGTTCATTTTAAGCATATCAGTCAAACGCATACGCAAAAAGATAGGTCTAATCATTTCAGCAAAGCGCTCAAAATCCTCATCATCCTTTTTCTTTGATGGTTTAGGAGGAAAAGGCATGGGTTTCTGAACCCATGGTTCTCTTTCCTTACCGTGCTTCCTAGCAACGAAGTCTCTCTTATCATAACACTGATTCTTTGATTGTGGGTTATCAAGATCAACAGCAGGTTCAATCTCTACATCATTGTCATTGCTAGGTTGAGCATCAACATGAACATGATCATTAACATTATCACTAGGTTCATGTTCATTACCAGATTGTGTTTCAGCATCAGAAATAGAAATATCATTGGGATTCTCATGTGTGTCAACAACAGGTTCACTAGAAGCATGCAAAGTCCTATCATTTTTCTTTTGCTTCCTCTTAGAAGAACTAGGTGCATCAATATTTGTTCTCTCAGAACCTTGCTCAATTCTCTTAGGGTGGCCCTCGGGATACAAAGGTTCCTGAGTCATTTTACCCCCTCTATTCATAACTCTAACATCATTATAATTTTTCTTATTATTTAATTCATTGAGCAAATCATTCTGAGCTTTAAGTACTTGTTCTACTTGAGTGGTAACCATAGAAGCATGTTTACTAATAAGTTTAAGTTCACCTTTAACTCTAGACATATAATCACTCAAGTGTTCAAGCATATCAGCATTGCGTTTCAATTGTCTACCAACATAAGCATTGCAGTTTTCTCGTTCAACAATAAAATTATCAAACTCATCTAAGCATTGGCTAGCAGACTTATAACGAGGAATATCACCTTCATCAAATCTATAGAGAGAATTTACCTTTACTACCTGTGTCGGGTTATCAAGACCATGAATTTCTTCAATAGGTGGTAGATTCTTAACATCTTTAGCTTTAATACCTTTTTCTTTCATAGATTTCTTTGCCTCTTGCATATCTTCAGGACTGAGAAATAGAATACCCCCCCTTTTCTTCTGAGTTGGCTTAGGAGTTGGTTCAGGAAGTGTCCAATCATTTTCATTAGTCAACATATTATTCAATAGCAATTCAGCTTGATCAACAGTTCTTTCCCTGAAAACAAAACTAGCACAACTATCCAGGTAGTCTCTGGAAGCATCGGTTAGTCCATTATAAAAGATATCAAGTATTTCATTTTTCTTGAGAGGATGATCAGGCAAAGCATTAAGTAATCGGAGAAGCCTCCCCCAAGCTTGTGGGAGACTCTCTTCTTCAATTTGCACAAAATTATATATTTCCCTTAAGGCAGCTTGTTTCTTATGAGCGGGGAAATATTTAGTAGAGAAGTAATAAATCATATCCTGGGGACTACGCACACAACCAGGATCAAGAGAATTAAACCATGTTTTAGCATCACCCTTTAATGAGAA
>NW_021188629.1:0-2192 GCF_002162155.2 Triticum dicoccoides | reverse complement strand
GGGGGTACAGAAGGTCGTGCTTTCTAACTTCATCCATCTCATGCACATCAAAAGGAATCCACTAACAAGGTTGATCAGGCCTTGTTAACAAACTCATTTCGAATAACATGAAACCGGAGAAATTTCGATAACACTAGGTTACCTCAATGGGGATATGCACATCCCAAACAATAAGAATATCATATTTCTTCTTGACAGTAGGAAGAGGAAATTCAAAACCTCCAATAGTGCTTGTTGAAATTTTTCCAATAGAATTGATACTGTGGACTTTAGGTTGTTTCCTCGGAAAGTGTACTGTATGCTCATTACCAGTAACATGAAAAGTGATATTGCCTTTGTTGCAATCAATAACAGCCCCTGTAGTATTCAAAAAGGGTCTACGAAGGATAATCGACATACTATCGTCCTCGGGAATATCAAGAATAACAAAGTTCGTTAAAATAGTAACATTTGCAACCACAACAGGCACATCCTCACAAATACCAACAAGTAGAGCAGTTGATTTATCAACCATTTGCAAAGATATTTTAGTAGGTGTCAACTTATTCAAAATCAAGTCTCCGATATAAAGAGAGAGGCATAACACTAACACCGGCTCCAAGGTCACATAAAGCAGTTTTAACATAGTTTCTTTTAATGGAGCATGGTATAGTTGGTACTCCTGGATCTCCAAGTTTTTTTGGTATTCCACCCTTAAAAGTGTAATAAACAAGCATGGTGAAAATTTCAGCTTCTGGTATCTTTCTTTTATTAGTAACAATATCCTTCATGTATTTAGCATAAGGGTTCATTTTAAGCATATCAGTCAAACGCATACGCAAAAAGATAGGTCTAATCATTTCAGCAAAGCGCTCAAAATCCTCATCATCCTTTTTCTTTGATGGTTTAGGAGGAAAAGGCATGGGTTTCTGAACCCATGGTTCTCTTTCCTTACCGTGCTTCCTAGCAACGAAGTCTCTCTTATCATAACATTGATTCTTTGATTGTGGGTTATCAAGATCAACAGCAGGTTCAATCTCTACATCATTGTCATTGCTAGGTTGAGCATCAACATGAACATGATCATTAACATTATCACTAGGTTCATGTTCATTACCAGATTGTGTTTCAGCATCAGAAATAGAAATATCATTGGGATTCTCAGGTGTGTCAACAACAGGTTCACTAGAAGCATGCAAAGTCCTATCATTTTTCTTTTGCTTCCTCTTAGAAGAACTAGGTGCATCAATATTTGTTCTCTCAGAACCTTGCTCAATTCTCTTAGGGTGGCCCTCGGGATACAAAGGTTCCTGAGTCATTTTACCCCCTCTATTCATAACTCTAACATCATTATAATTTTTCTTATTATTTAATTCATTGAGCAAATCATTCTGAGCTTTAAGTACTTGTTCTACTTGAGTGGTAACCATAGAAGCATGTTTACTAATAAGTTTAAGTTCACCTTTAACTCTAGACATATAATCACTCAAGTGTTCAAGCATATCAGCATTGCGTTTCAATTGTCTACCAACATAAGCATTGCAGTTTTCTCGTTCAACAATAAAATTATCAAACTCATCTAAGCATTGGCTAGCAGACTTATAACGAGGAATATCACCTTCATCAAATCTATAGAGAGAATTTACCTTTACTACCTGTGTCGGGTTATCAAGACCATGAATTTCTTCAATAGGTGGTAGATTCTTAACATCTTTAGCTTTAATACCTTTTTCTTTCATAGATTTCTTTGCCTCTTGCATATCTTCAGGACTGAGAAATAGAATACCCCCCCTTTTCTTCTGAGTTGGCTTAGGAGTTGGTTCAGGAAGTGTCCAATCATTTTCATTAGTCAACATATTATTCAATAGCAATTCAGCTTGATCAACAGTTCTTTCCCTGAAAACAAAACTAGCACAACTATCCAGGTAGTCTCTGGAAGCATCGGTTAGTCCATTATAAAAGATATCAAGTATTTCATTTTTCTTGAGAGGATGATCAGGCAAAGCATTAAGTAATCGGAGAAGCCTCCCCCAAGCTTGTGGGAGACTCTCTTCTTCAATTTGCACAAAATTATATATTTCCCTTAAGGCAGCTTGTTTCTTATGAGCGGGGAAATATTTAGTAGAGAAGTAATAAATCATATCCTGGGGACTACGCACACAACCAGGATCAAGAGAATTAAACCATGTTTTAGCATCACCCTTTAATGAGAA
>NW_021188628.1:0-1226 GCF_002162155.2 Triticum dicoccoides | reverse complement strand
AGGGCCCCGTCGAAATCCGTTGAGACGACACCGTATGAATTATGGTTTGGGAAGAAACCTAAGCTGTCATTTCTAAAAGTTTGGGGATGCGATGCTTATGTCAGGAAACTTCAACCTGAAAAGCTCGAACCCAAATCGGAAAAATGCGTCTTCATAGGATACCCTAAAGAAACTGTTGGGTATATCTTCTACCTCAGATCCGAAGGCAAGATCTTTGTTGCCAAGAATGGGTCCTTTCTGGAGAAAGAGTTTCTCTCGAAAGAAGTAAGTGGGAGGAAAGTAGAGCTTGATGAAGTATTGCCTCTTGAACCGGAAAATGGCACAACTCAAGAAAATGTTCCTGAGGTGCCTACACCGACTAGAGAGGAAGTTAATGATAATGATCAAGATACTTCTGATCAAGCTCCTACTGAAATTCGAAGGTCCACGAGGACACGTTCCGCACCAGAGTGGTACGACAACCCTGTCTTAGAAATCATGTTGTTAGACAACGGTGAACCTTCGAACTATGAAGAAGCAATGGCGGGTCCGGATTCCGACAAATGGCTAGAAGCCATGAAATCCGAGATAGGATCCATGTATGAAAACGAAGTATGGACTTTGACTGACTTGCCCGTAGAACGGCGAGCCATAGAAAATAAATGGATCTTTAAGAAGAAGACAGACGCGGATGGTAATGTGACCATCTATAAAGCTCGGCTTGTCGCTAAGGGTTATCGACAAGTTCAAGGGGTTGACTACGATGAAACTTTCTCACCGGTAGCGAAGCTGAAGTCCGTCCGAATCATGTTAGCAATTGCCGCATTTTATGATTATGAAATTTGGCAAATGGACGTCAAAACGGCATTCCTTAATGGTTTCCTTAAGGAAGAATTGTATATGATGCAGCCGGAAGGTTTTGTCGATCCTAAAAATGCTGACAAGGTGTGCAAGCTCCAACGCTCGATTTATGGGCTGGTGCAAGCATCTCGGAGTTGGAACATTCGTTTTGATGAGATGATCAAAGCGTTTGGGTTTACACAGACTTATGGAGAAGCCTGTGTTTACAAGAAAGTGAGTGGGAGCTCTGTAGCATTTCTCATACTATATGTAGATGACATACTTTTGATGGGAAATGATATAGAACTTTTGGACAGCATTAAGGCCTACTTGAATAAGAGTTTTTCAATGAAGGACCTTGGAGAAGCTGCTTATATATTAGGCATCAAGATCTATAGGGATAGATC
>NW_021188627.1:0-1115 GCF_002162155.2 Triticum dicoccoides | reverse complement strand
GTTATCTCATTCGGAATGGACTGGGAGAAGTGCCTTCCGTTTGCCGAATTCGCTTACAACAACAGCTATCAATCTAGCTTGGGTAAAGCCCCTTTTGAAGTTCTCTATGGACGACGATGTCGAACACCCCTTAACTGGTCAGAGACCGGGGAAAGACAATTCTTTGGCCCGGATATGATTCAGGAAGCAGAAGAACAAGTTCGTATCGTTCGTGAAAAGTTGAAAACAGCCCAATCCCGTCAAAAGAGTCAATATGACCGAAAACATAAGGCTATGACTTTCGAGGTTGACGAGAAGGCTTATCTTCGGGTCACCCCTCTGAAGGGAACCCATCGTTTCGGTATCAAAGGCAAATTGGCTCCTCGTTACATTGGACCTTTTCGCATTCTTGCCAAACGAGGAGAAGTTGCCTACCAGTTGGAACTACCTCCGCACCTCTCCAGAGTTCATGATGTCTTCCACGTTTCTCAACTCAGGCATTGCTTCTCGGATCCTATCCGTGAAGTGGACCACGAAACGCTTGATCTCCAAGATAATCTTACATATCGAGAGTACCCCGTTCGTATCCTCGATCAGGCCGAACGTACCACCCGACGTCAAATATCAAGTTTCTCAAGGTTCAATGGTCGCACCATTCTGAGGATGAAGCAACCTGGGAAAGGGAGGATCGTCTTCGACTTGAATATCCCGCCTTCTTCTCGGAGGAACCCAAATCTCGGGACGAGATTCTTTTGAGTGGGGGTGAGTTGTCACAACCTAGCTAGTCATGCATTAGAGTGTTGCATCATGTTTACTCTTTCATCAGAAACTTGAAATGGGGATGACAGAACCCCCAGTCCCCTCTGAAACCAACTAGGGTTACTAAAATAATTTTTCAATGAACCTGAAATGCCCTTCTAAAATGCCCATCATTTTTGCCTTGGTTCAGAACCTCTGCCAAAAATGGTGCACATTTTCCTAGGCCATCCTAGGGTTTTTGAATTAAATCATAAATATTTGAATTTGGGCATTTAAAATAATATAAAATATTTAAATGCTCAAATATCTCCAAACTAAAATGTTTCATGTTGGAAATAATCCAACTATGGGCCAGGAATAGTTTGGTGATTTTTGAA
>NW_021188626.1:0-1127 GCF_002162155.2 Triticum dicoccoides | reverse complement strand
TGCCTCCGAGGCTGCCATGTACTCCGCTTCACATGTAGATCCCGCCACGACGCTTTGCTTGCAACTGCACCAGCTTACTGCCCCACCATTCAAAATATACACGTATCCGGTTTGTGACTTAGAGTCATCCAGATCTGTGTCGAAGCTAGCGTCGACGTAACCCTTTACAACGAGCTCTTCGTCACCTCCATAAACGAGAAACATTTCCTTAGTCCTTTTCAGGTACTTCAGGATATTCTTGACCGCTGTCCAGTGTTCCTTGCCGGGATTACTTTGGTACCTTCCTACCAAACTGACGGCAAGGTTAACATCAGGGCTGGTACACAGCATGGCATACATAATAGAACCTATGGCTGAGGCATAGGGGATGACGCTCATCTCTTCTATATCTTCTGCCGTGGTCGGACATTGAGCTGAGCTCAATTTCACACCTTGTAACACAGGCAAGAACCCCTTCTTGGATTGATCCATATTGAACTTCTTCAATATCTTATCAAGGTATGTGCTTTGTGAAAGACCTATGAGGCGTCTCGATCTATCTCTATAGATTTTGATGCCTAATATATAAGCAGCTTCTCCAAGGTCCTTCATTGAAAAACTTTTATTCAAGTAGGCCTTGATGTTGTCCAAGAGTTCTATATCATTTCCCATCAACAGTATGTCATCTACATATAGTATGAGAAATGCTATAGAGCTCCCACTCACTTTCTTGTAAACGCAGGCTTCTCCATAAGTCTGTGTAAACCCAAACGCTTTGATCATCTCATCAAAGCGAATATTCCAACTCCGAGATGCTTGCACCAGCCCATAAATCGAGCGTTGGAGCTTGCACACTTTGTCAGCATTCTTAGGATCGACAAAACCTTCCGGCTGCATCATATACAATTCTTCCTTAAGGAAACCATTAAGGAATGCCGTTTTGACGTCCATTTGCCATATTTCGTAATCATAGAATGCGGCAATTGCTAACATGATTCGGACGGACTTCAGCTTCGCTACCGGTGAGAAAGTCTCATCGTAGTCAACCCCTTGAACTTGTCGATAACCCTTAGCGACAAGCCGAGCTTTATAGATGGTCACATTACCATCCGCGTCTGTCTTCTTCTTAAAGATCCATTTATTTTCTA
>NW_021188625.1:0-1490 GCF_002162155.2 Triticum dicoccoides | reverse complement strand
GCTTGAACTGGTGTGCTCATGCCCTTCATCTTGCTGGTGTGGCAATCCTTAAGATTTGCACTGCATTCGGTTCAGGTTCTTTTTGGTCCGCACGGGCTTTACTCTGTATTTGGAACAAGTCAATATAGATACGATAATATGGCACAAAAGAAAGAAGGAAGTAGTAGCTATTTACAAGAGCCTCGCAGTGTGCAATATAGCTACGAGATCCTGTTGTCTGTTGGAATTTCACTTTAGAATGGTTGGTTTGTTCTTCAAACAGTTAGCCTAGAAGAAGATACACTTGTAAGGCACATACATAAATACAAGTTCAATATGTGGCCTGATCAAATACATATAGCCTACCTGATACTTTGGATCAGACCAGTGTTTAACGAGGGCTGTCCAGTCTTCATCTGTAATATATTCCACTGGAGATGTTTGGGTGATTTCATTGTTAGCCTTGCCTTCAAAGTGAGATTTTCTAAGGTGGTACCGATACTGTCGCAGAGCAGACTGAAAAACATGAGTTCATGCTTGCTTAGTTGCATCATCTTTCAAATCCAACTTGAACCTCATCTGTTGAAAAAAGAATGTGAGTCTTATTAGGAGGAAGCTAGAAAGTATGGGACAGAGCAAGACAATATTACTAATTGCGATGAATAACATTACTTACGGATAAATGGTCAAGGAAGGTGTTAAACTGGGTATTGTCTTTCTCATTCCTGTAATGGATCCACGTTGGGAGGATACGTGCATGACACCTAACAGCAACGGCTGCCTCTGATACTAACTTGGCTGACTCTGTAGCATCACGTGGCCTTTTTAAACCTACCTCAAAATGGATCTCCATTCTTCCTCCTTTAGATTTTGTTAATCTGTCAAGCATTATCCCTGATGTCTGTTTCCGCTTGCGCCGTGGTGCTAGTTCAACAACGAATATGGAAAGTGTTAGTGTACATCAAACCGTGAGAGTACATATAAAGGAGCATGCAACTGCAACTTGACTCGGTCAGGTACCGTCTTGGTGTTGATGCTCATGAGGTTCATCTGATCTTGCCAAGTCCTGTTGTGTCAGCAGTGCTTCGGAAGTAGTGTTAGGTGTGAAGGCAGCTTGGGAACTGGCCAGTTCCGGAGCAAACGAACGAGTAACTGGTTGAGATGCTGGTACAGTTGAAGCGGATGCTGCAGCTGCTGCAGCAGGTGATACTGTGTTTGTAGATTTAGCCGGTGGACTTGGACCTTCTACTGCACTATAAGTACCAGCAGAATCTCGACGGCAGAACCTTTTCCGTTTCACCCGACAAGTAACAACACTCCCTGCTATATTATTTTCCTTGCTCTTTTTTGACTTTGCCATGTCAAGCTGTACCCACAACACAAAAGAATAAAATCACTCTTCAGAACTCATTGATGCATGATACAGACAAGCAATACTTTGATGTAAGACAACCGTATGAGGATGGAATATGTAAGAAAAACAGGACGACATGACATATTCACAGCTACGA
>NW_021188624.1:0-2110 GCF_002162155.2 Triticum dicoccoides | reverse complement strand
ACTAGTGTGGCTCGGGCATTTCATCGAACACCTCATATGCATAGGAGGTGAACTAGAGCACCCAAATGCCCTCCCCTCGCCGGCTTGAAAAAACAGAGGATTATGGAGTGCTCTGCCGCGGCGATGGGTATATATAGGCAATTTATTTGTCCTGGTTCATGGCACGACCCGGGACAAAAGCCCCCCCCCCCCTTCTACACCGGTTCAAGGCATGAACCGGTACCAATGGCTGTGGGCCAGGAGCGAGGACCATTGGTCCCGGTTCGTGCCTAGAACCGGGACAAATGGGTCCAGACGAACCGGGACCAATGCCCACGAGGCCCCGGCCAGCCCCCTGGGCTCATGAACCGGGTCTAATCCCCCCCATGGGTCCCGGTTCATGAAGAACCGAGACTAATGGGTTGGCCAGGCCCGAACGATAGCTCTGTTTTCTTCTAGTGACCAGAGCATAAAATGGAATAGGAAAACAAATAATGTATAAAAGAAAACAAATAAGAGAAAGCAGAGGAAAATAAACATAAAAGAAAATGTTTTGTTTGTGGAATTAAAACATACTCGGCAAAGTAAAGGGACAAGAAAATTTGAAAAAATAATATGAATATTAGCTGAGTGCAAAAAGTAAATCAACAAAGATTTTTTGTCCGGTGCAAAAAGACGAGAAACTCGGCAAAGACTTCTTAGCCCAATGCAAAATTGAATTAAACTCGGCAAAGGTGGTGTTTGGCTAGGTCCCCGATACAAAGATCTCGACAAACACTTAAAACTGGGTGAAATCCCAGATTCCAGTAGTGATAGGTACACTATTTGGATGCCAAGAAGCTTCTCCTAGAGAAAGGATACGAGATGATTGCAGAGAAAAGATACAAGATGATTGCAAATCATATTCTCCCAAAATATAGATATATGCGTGTATACTCTAACAGTTTGGTCGTGCAAGAAGGAGAGTATGATTTTCTCTATCTTAGAACTGATAAGCGTGCCAGTGTGTTGCAACTAAAGAAAAAAATTATACGTGTCCTCTAATTCAACATGATGCCTTATATTCTCTCAGTCCATGAAGAGATTGCATGATTCAGACGTCAGACACATGTCTCACAATGAAACTCATGTTGAGCTTCGATAGAGGAGGGAAGTAGAGAACAATATATGCAACGAAACCAATCATATGGTTAATTCTCTGTAGTATACAAAATTGATTTAATTAAAACACATTATCAATTGCATTGATGTTGGTCGTGGACAAGGGCGAATCAATTCGTTGTAATGTTGATATGAAATGCCAATGCATGTCGCGTGACAGACCGAGCCTCCCTAGTGAAGTCCTTGAAATTTCATATATAATCTGTTTTGTGGAGAAGTCTACAAGTTTGACTTCTTTTTTCTTTTACGAGTTTCCCGTTGGTTTTCTCTCTTCATTTCCTATCATACTGTTGTCGAGTGCAACCTTTCCGTGGTTCTAGCGATGGTGTGACCCAGAACTTCAGGGCATGTCCAGCTTCAAGTTTTTGTCAAATCAGCAAGTGGGAGAGGCTCGAGCACGGCTGGAGAGGAGGACAGGGGCGCATACCAGGATATTAGACAGGGACAAATATCAGCAAGATCCACGTCAAAACCCTCAAGGAGGAACTCGCACTAGGTAACCTTACTTATTTTTTAGATAGTAGAGAACATAGGGAAAGGGGTAGCATTATGGCTCAGTAGCCGGTCCTCAGTATAGTTCACTTATTTGTGCCTAACTGCCTACCCAAGCACATCTAGAATCCCTACAATGTTACCTGGTGCGAAGGAATACTGAATTGTTTTAATTCCAGTGTTGCTCCACAATGTTCCTGAAGGGGAAAAACTGGTGACCCTCGAGAAACATTATGAGCGGTGCTGTTGTTGATCTCGTAAGAGTTTTCCTTGTTGCCCTGCATCCAATGTTGGACCGATAGAGTGCTGAAACTGCTTGCTCTGCCACAATTTTCCCTAGTGGCTCGTACTGAAGATTCCTCCATCACCCTACAAGAGTCCAATAGCTACTGTCGAAACCCAATGCAATCTGATTCAGGAAGAATCTCCTGCTCCTGTAAACGCATGCCAACGGACAATGCCGAAAACTGAAATAGTC
>NW_021188623.1:0-2112 GCF_002162155.2 Triticum dicoccoides | reverse complement strand
GGGGTTTATTCATACATCAGTTTATCTTGTCTACATCATGTCATCTTGCTTAGGGTGTTACTCCATTTTCTATGAACTTAATACACTAGATGCATGCTAGATAACGGTCGATGTGTGGAGTAATAGTGATAGATGCATAATTGTTTTGGTCTACTTGTCTTGGACGTGATGCCTATATATGATCATTGCCTTGGATACCGTCATAATTATTTGTTTTTCTATCAATTGCCAACGGTAATTTGTTTACCCACCGTATGCTATTTCCAAGAGAGAAGCCTCTAGTGAAAACTATGTCCCCCGGGTCTATCTTTTACCATATATTAAAACCAAAAAAACCTTGCTATGTTTTTCTTTTATTTATTTTATTTTGTATTTTTGCCCAATCTATTTATTAAATATCATACAATTTAATCTTGCTCGTAACTGTCAAGGGATTGACAACCCCTTGTTCAGGTTGGGTTGCAAGGATTTGTTGTTTGTGTGCAAGTATTGCTAATGAGTTGTTGCTTGGTTCTCCTACTGGATTGATAACCTTGGTTCTTAACCGAGGGAAATACTTATCTCTACTATATTGCATCATCCTCTCCTCTTCGGGGAAATCTCAACGTAGGTCACAAGTAGCAGGTAGCAACTAATAAAATGGAGTACAAACGGTATTGCAATGCTTGAAAACAAGGCCTAGGGTTCATAATTTCACTAGTGCAATCTCTCAACGGTGTTAATATAATTTAATCATATAACAATCCCTCACGTGCGACAAAGAATCATTCTAAAGTTTCTATCGGAGAATGTAGGAGTAAAACGTGTATCGACCCCAATGCATAGATTACCCCAATGTCACCACAGGAATCCGCAAGTTCAATACCAAAACATACATCAAGTGATCGACTCAATAGAATACCCCATTGTTACCACGGGTATCCGCATGCAAGAAATACATCAAATGATCTCAAATCCAATATTCAATCGAACATAAGGAAACCTCCAAGAGGAAGACTCAATTGATCACAACAAAGATAGAGGAAAAAACACCATATGATCTAACTATATTAATAAAGCTTGAAGTGCATCAAGATCGTGCCATATCAAGAACACGAGAGAGAGAGAGAGAGAGAGAGAGAGAGAGAGAGAGAGAGAGATCGAACACATAGCTACTGGTGCATACCCTCAACCCCGAGGATGAACTAATCACACATCACCATGAGGACGGATGAGAAGTTGGTGGCGATGGTGATGGTGATGGAGGAGATGTCCCCGACGGCGTTCTGGTGCCACCCGAGGAGAGGGGTAGGGGGCATCTCCTTCTTCTTCTTCCTTGGCCCTTCGAGGGGAGAGGGAGCTCTCCCCTAGATTAGATCTCTCTGTTGTCTTTTATTTTTTGGAGCCCTTCACCATTTCTTATATTCTCGGTGATCCATAACTCTGTTTCGGCTGAAATTTTGAGGGGATTTTATCCAAAAATTATCTCTCGTGCGACGAAAGAAGGGCTCCAACCAACTTACAAGGTGCCCATAAGGCATCCCTGTTGGAAATATGCCCTAGAGGCAATAATAAAAGTATTATTATTATATTTCCTTGTTCATGATAATTGTCTTTTATTCATGCTATAACTGTATTATCCGGAAACCGTAATACACGTGTGAATACATAGACCACAATATGTCCCTAGTGAGCCTCTAGTTGACTAGCTCGTTGTGATCAACAGATAGTCATGGTTTCCTGGCTATGGACATTGGATGTCGTTGATAACGGGATCACATCATTAGGAGAATGATGTGATGGACAAGACCCAATCCTAAGACTAGCACAAAAGATCGTGTAGTTCATTTGCTAGAGCTTTGCCAATGTCAAGTATCTCTTCCTTCGACCATGAGAGCGTGTAACTCCTGGATACCGTAGGAGTGCTTTGGGTGTATCAAACGTCACAACGTAACTGGGTGACTATAAAGGTGCACTACAGGTATCTCCTAAAGTATCTATTGTTTTATGCGGATCGAGACTGGGATTTGTCACTCCGTGTAAACGGAGAGGTATCTCTGGGCCCACTCGGTAGGACATCATCATATGCGCAATGTGACCAAGGAGTTGATCACGGGATGATGTGTTACGGAA
>NW_021188622.1:0-1120 GCF_002162155.2 Triticum dicoccoides | reverse complement strand
TATGAGTCTTGATGTCCGACACTTAAACGCACCCTGGGGTTTGTTCATGAAAATCACTCCGGGACCCCAAAACAATGAGTAATAGTGCACGAAACGGGTCAGAATCGGCCAAAATTGCAAGTGTTGATGACCAAGATGTAATCGCACACTCGGGTCACCACCTATGGAAATCGCTTTGGGACCCCAAAACGGTGAGTAATAGTCCAAGAAACATGCAAGAATCGGCCAAAACTGTGAGTGTTGATGTCCGACATGTAAACGCACCCTTGGGTTCATGAAACGGGCAAGAATCGGCCAAAACTGCGATTGTAGATGACCGACACGTAAGCGCACCTCGGGGTTCAACAACTATGGATATGGCTTTGGGACCCCAAAAACATTGAGTAATAGTCCACGAAACGGGCCAGAATCGACAAAAACCGCGAGTGTTGATGACCGACACGAAAAGGCGTCCCGGGGTTCGTCAATCGTTTAAATCACTCCGGGACCCCAAAATAGTGATCAATAGCCAACGAAATGGCCTAGAATCGGCCAAAATTGTGAGTGTTTATGACCGACACGTAAACGCACCCCAGGGTTCGTCAATCGTGGAAATCAATTTGGCAACCTAAAACTGAGTAACAGTCCAAGAAACGGGCCAGAACCGGCCCAAACTGCGAGTCTTGGCGACCAACACGTAAGCACATCTTGGGGTTCGACAACCATGGAAATCGCTTTGGGACCCCAAACGATGAGTAATAGTCCATGAAAGAGCCCAGAATCGGCCAAATCTAGGATTATTGATGAACGATACATAAACGCACCCCGGGGTTCGTCAATCATGGAAATCTCTCAGGGACCCCAAATCAGTGAGTAATAGTCCATGAAACGGGCCAGAATCGGCAAAACTGCAACTGTTGATGACCGACACATAAACACACCCCGGTGTTCGTCAATCGTTGAAATCTTAGCTGGACACCAAAACTGAGTAATAGTCCATGAAACGATCCAGAATCGGCCAAAAATGTGATTGTTGATGACCGACACATAGCCACACCTTGGGGTTCAACAACCATGGAAATTGTTTTGGGACGAAACGGTGAGTAATAGTCCACGAAACGGGGCAGAATCGACAAAAACC
>NW_021188621.1:0-2225 GCF_002162155.2 Triticum dicoccoides | reverse complement strand
GGAGGGAGTACACAATAAAAAATTTAAGTTAGCACAACTAGTCAAATCCGAGAGCAGAACCGAAGATTTGGTCGGGTTCTTCCTCCTTTTGCCGACACGTGGGACATCCAGCATCCAGGTCGTGTCATGAAAGAAAATAGAGTGGTAGTTGAATCCACGAGATGTGCATCTTGGGTTAAACTGTAGATAGAATCTTACTACTCTTAAGTAACTCCAAAAAAGTGGCCACCGAAGATCTTTATTGGATTTGTTTTTCATCACCAGCACGTTGAGGTGAAAGATGTGCAGGTTCAGTGGGTCCTCTTGCGTTTTCACTGACATGTGGGGCCGCATGTAAGCAAATAGACGATGGGCTCCGCGCGTCCGCTGGCTGGCTGAGAAGAGTGATAGAGGAGGGCTGAGCACGGACTGCAGGAAATTTGTTCTACGTACCTCGATATAGGCTCGATATAGTGGGGTGGCATGGGCCATAACTAGCATTCACGTCTAGCAGTACGGCACACGCCACCCACATGAGTCCCATCCGACACCAATTTTCTTGGAGTCCGTGCTACAGCCATCTCTTCTCCCTCCTGCTTTCTCAGCCATCGCGTGGTGGGCGGGGTGGGGGTTTGCCGATAGTCGGTTTGCTCAACTGCGGTCCCACTTGTAAGTGAAAATGCAACACCACGTGCATTCCCGCTTGAGAGGCGTGCCGGGCCAACCGTGTGGGGGTGCAACGCGAACACGGCAGGCTTTTCCTTTTGAACTCGTAACTTGTAAAATTTGGTTCTGCTCCATGGCGCGACCGATAGATAGAAAATAATGATTTTGCCTAGAGTAATGGGAGGTTTGGTTCTGGCGCCGTTCATGCATGGAGTACGTATGAAAATTATGAAGTTGATGCGAAAGGTAAGATAATTATTGTAGTATCATATACTACTACATGGATTTGATGGAAAGATAAAAATACATACGGATCCATCAACGTTCAACGACATCCTCACGCCCTAGTGCGCCGGGTCACCAACCGACATGTGAGGAGCAGCAGCGTTGGCAGCGAGCTCAATGTGCTTCTGAACAGTGCCGTCCAAGGTTGCCCTACGCTCCAAGAAGGCCAGCGTCCTATTGTCCTCCTCTTGCATGTAGTAGTCCTTGTGGACGATTTGCGCATAGACGTGGGTGATTATGTCGATGGTGTCTTGCTTTTCTACATGTACTGTACTACTACGGAGTGCATGCATGTGTGTACCCGGGGTGGAAGCACTGCATGCATGTGTGTACGCATTATTCCCTCTAGTAATAGACGCCGTGCTATAACTACCAATGCTATTTTTCAGGCCAATCGCTAGTCGCCTTGGTCCCACAGATTTTTTTTCTTTTTCTGAAGCATGCTGTATAAACAGTGACGGATGGAGTAGTATGAGCGGATTCAAAGAAGAGTGTATTGATGGTTGCTTCTTCAGAGCAACTTACAGTGGGAAAGGTGGGGCTTATGATTTGACTGCTCATTACTCACTATTAATGCGGTGCAACGACCAGGCTGAGTCTCCCATGCGGTTGTGCACTACCCCCTCGGTTCTTAAATATACTCCGGAGTATTTGTCTTTCTAGAGATTTCAACGAGTGACTACTCAAATATTTGTCTTTTTAGAGATTTCAAATGGACTGGCACATACGGATGTATATAGACATATTTAGAGTGTAGATTCACTCATTTTGCTCCGTATATAGTCACTTGTTGAAATCTCTGTTAAGACGAATAGAATATTTAGGAACGGAGGGAGTACTCTAAAATATGCCCGTTTGAAATTTGTAAAAAGACAAATATTTAGGAACGAAGGAGTATAATTTTGTGCATGGCACATGGACCCGGATGATGAAGAGGCTTCTGGCAATGCTATCAAGCTTCCATCATTTGTTTACATAATTGGCGTGCTATACAAATAATTTTCCAGCGACATGAAATTGTACAATGGTGTGAGCTTTCAGCTTTTGTTTCGCGTGTCTTGCCATCGATGCTCTTTCAGAAACAATAAAAAAACTAACTTCCTTGCTAATGCATGTCAATTATTAGCAGATCAGAGCTAATAATTACATCACAACAGAAGACAAAGTTGTGAGAAGGTGTTAAATTAAAATTGATCAATGCTTTCATTGGCAGCAATGTCCCCCCAATTAACTATAGAGGTACAATGGCTGGTATATGTGTGGAGGAGGAGAGAGGCCTACCTCATGTATTAAGG
>NW_021188620.1:0-1920 GCF_002162155.2 Triticum dicoccoides | reverse complement strand
TGAACTTGGGAATCTATGCATAGGGGTTGACACACATTTTCGTCTTGACTCTCCGGTAGAAACTTTGGGGCACTCTTTGAAGTACTTTGTGTTGGTTGAATAGATGAATCTGAGATTGTGTGATGCATATCGTATAATCATGCCCACGGATACTTGAGGTGACAATGGAGTATCTAGGTGACATTAGGGTTTTGGTTGATTTGTGTCTTAAGGTGTTATTCTAGTATGAACTCTATGATAGATTGAACGGAAAGAATAGCTTCGTGTTATTTTACTACGAACTCTTGAATAGATAGATCAAAAAGGATAACTTTGAGGTGGTTTCGTGCCCTACCATAATCTCTTCGTTTGTTCTCCGCTATTAGTGGCTTTGGAGTGACTCTTTGTTGCATGTTGAGGCATTGTTATGTAATCCAATTATGTTATTATTGTTGAGAGAACTTGCACTAGTGAAAGTATGAACCTTAGGCCTTGTTTCCTAACATTGCAATACCGTTTATGCTCACTTTTATCATTAGTTACCTTGCTGTTTTTATAATTTCAGATTACAAATACCTTTATTTCCCATCCATATTGCACTTGTATCACCATCTCTTCGCCGAACTAGTGCACCTATACAATTTACCATTGTATTGGGTGTGTTGGGGGACACAAGAGACTCTTTGTTATTTGGTTGAAGGTTGCTTGAGAGAGACCATCTTCATCCTATGCCTCCTACGTATTGATAAACCTTAGGTCATCCACTTGAGGGAAATTTGCTACTGTCCTACAAACCTCTGCACTTGGAGGCCCAACAACGTCTACAAGAAGAAGGTTGTGTAGTAGACATCAAGCTCTTTTCTGGCGCCGTTGCCGAGGAGGCTAGGTAAACGGCACTCACAGCCCGTCAACTAAGCTCTTTTCTGGCATCGTTGCCGGGGAGGTGAGTGCTTGAAGGTATATCTTTAGATCTTGCAATCAAATCTTTTTGTTTCTTGTTTTATCACTAGTTTAGTTTATAAAAGAGAACTACAAAAAATGGAATTGAGTTTGTCTCATATGCTTCATCTTTTTAATATCTTTCGTAAGAATGATGGAAAGGAAAATTGTGCTCAAGTGCTAGAAGAAGAAATCTATAAAATGTTTTGCACTAAATCTTTGAATGATGAGCATGGTTGCAATGTTGTTAGTATGAATTCTTTGAATACCCATGATGCTAATGATATGCAAAGCCACAAGCTTGGGGATGCTATGTTTGATGACTATGATACTTTTTGTCCCCCAAGTTTTGATGAGAATATTTATTATGATGAAAGCATGCCTCCTATTTATGATGATTATATTGATGAAAGTGGGTTTGGAAGAGTGTCAACTTTAGGAAGTAATGATCCCACTATTTTGGAGGATGTTGATTATTATTGTGATAATTATGAAAGTGGATTTGGAGAGGTGATGACTTTATTTAGTGATGAATCCACTATTTCGGAAGAGGTTCCAATTGATTATGAGAATAAAGAGGATGAAGATGATGACTACTTGCCTTCTGAGGCAGAGCCCTCTTGGGCCAAGAAGCTCAAGCTCAAGGTGAAGAAGCTGTTCTGCATGGAGTCTCACGGTCAGTACATGACTCATGTGGCTGAGAAGAAGGCCCGAGGTCGCCACAAGGAGCTCATGCGACAGATGGGTGCTACTGTGATCAGTGGATCTGAGGATCAGCTTACCGAGGAGGAGGAGTGGATTCAGCAGCACTGCCCTTGGACCAATTCTGATGCTGAGCACTTCCCGACTGACGAGGGTGGCGCAGATGATCCCTCTGAGCTCTGATGTGTGTCTCTCGTTTTGCCATCACCTGGAGCCGTAGCAGCACTCCCTCTCCTTTTTGGTGTCTCGATGCCAAAGGGGGAGAGAGTTTAGGGATTTGTGCTTTGTGTCTTCCGTCTT
>NW_021188619.1:0-1028 GCF_002162155.2 Triticum dicoccoides | reverse complement strand
CCGCTGAGCCATGGTAGCTTGCTACTGCTCTGGAACACTTAGGCTGGCCGGCATGTGTCCTTCTTCGTTCCTGTGTCTGTCCCTTCGGGGAAATGTCACGCTTTGAGTACCGGAGTCCTGTTAGCCCGCTACAACCCGGTTTACCGGAGTCCTGCTAGCCCAGTGCTACAGCCCGGACCCACTTGCTGATGACCGACACGTTCGAAGCTGGGTCATGAATGCCTGTCCCTGTAAGTCTGTGCCACTTTGGGTTTACGACTAGTCATGTCAGCCCGGGCTCCTTATCATATGGATGCTAGCGACACTATCATATACGTGAGCCAAAAGGCGCAAACGGTCCCGGGCAAAGGTAAGGCGACACCCGTGGGGATACCGTGCGTGAGGCCGCAAAGTGATATGAGGTGTTACCGGCTAGATCGATGTGACATCGAGTCGGGGTCCTGACAGAGTTGGTATCAGAGCTTGACTGCCTGTAGGATTACCAAGCCAAACTGGTCGAAGTTGAGTCTAGAAATTCTTTAGTTATATAAGGGAATTGATTGTGGGATGGAACGTAAGGTTCTTTTTACTCCTTATACCTCATGGCCTTCTGATCTGAGTCATCATCTTCTCTTCTACGGGGATTAAGAACTAGGCTTTCTCTTCTTTCTATCAGGATCACGTGTTACTAATCCGTAGACTTATAAGATTGTTGGATTTAAGCTTGAGTTCAGTCTCTACTACTTCCGTATGTTAATTGTTGATCTCGAAACCTTGATATCGTGCTTCTGAGTGGTTATGCCACCATTTTTGTGAATGTCTCAAATCCTTTCTGAGCATTTACAGCCGTTATGCTGTCCGAGTCATCCCAGGTTTCTAAGTAGTCTGATGCATTTGCAAATCCTTTCTTCCCGTTTCAATGTTCCCATGGGCCAGATTAACCACACTAATCAGTGAGTTGAGGTACTCCGTTACCTTGACATATATGTTGGAGATATTATTATGACCCTAGGTGTCTTAGGGGATCATCTAGTAATTTAGCCATGATT
>NW_021188618.1:0-1921 GCF_002162155.2 Triticum dicoccoides | reverse complement strand
TGAACTTGGGAATCTATGCATAGGGGTTGACACACATTTTCGTCTTGACTCTCCGGTAGAAACTTTGGGGCACTCTTTGAAGTACTTTGTGTTGGTTGAATAGATGAATCTGAGATTGTGTGATGCATATCGTATAATCATGCCCACGGATACTTGAGGTGACAATGGAGTATCTAGGTGACATTAGGGTTTTGGTTGATTTGTGTCTTAAGGTGTTATTCTAGTATGAACTCTATGATAGATTGAACGGAAAGAATAGCTTCGTGTTATTTTACTACGAACTCTTGAATAGATAGATCAAAAAGGATAACTTTGAGGTGGTTTCGTGCCCTACCATAATCTCTTCGTTTGTTCTCCGCTATTAGTGGCTTTGGAGTGACTCTTTGTTGCATGTTGAGGCATTGTTATGTAATCCAATTATGTTATTATTGTTGAGAGAACTTGCACTAGTGAAAGTATGAACCTTAGGCCTTGTTTCCTAACATTGCAATACCGTTTATGCTCACTTTTATCATTAGTTACCTTGCTGTTTTTATAATTTCAGATTACAAATACCTTTATTTCCCATCCATATTGCACTTGTATCACCATCTCTTCGCCGAACTAGTGCACCTATACAATTTACCATTGTATTGGGTGTGTTGGGGGACACAAGAGACTCTTTGTTATTTGGTTGAAGGTTGCTTGAGAGAGACCATCTTCATCCTATGCCTCCTACGTATTGATAAACCTTAGGTCATCCACTTGAGGGAAATTTGCTACTGTCCTACAAACCTCTGCACTTGGAGGCCCAACAACGTCTACAAGAAGAAGGTTGTGTAGTAGACATCAAGCTCTTTTCTGGCGCCGTTGCCGAGGAGGCTAGGTAAACGGCACTCACAGCCCGTCAACTAAGCTCTTTTCTGGCATCGTTGCCGGGGAGGTGAGTGCTTGAAGGTATATCTTTAGATCTTGCAATCAAATCTTTTTGTTTCTTGTTTTATCACTAGTTTAGTTTATAAAAGAGAACTACAAAAAAATGGAATTGAGTTTGTCTCATACGCTTCATCTTTTTAATATCTTTCGTAAGAATGATGGAAAGGAAAATTGTGCTCAAGTGCTAGAAGAAGAAATCTATAAAATGTTTTGCACTAAATCTTTGAATGATGAGCATGGTTGCAATGTTGTTAGTATGAATTCTTTGAATACCCATGATGCTAATGATATGCAAAGCCACAAGCTTGGGGATGCTATGTTTGATGACTATGATACTTTTTGTCCCCCAAGTTTTGATGAGAATATTTATTATGATGAAAGCATGCCTCCTATTTATGATGATTATATTGATGAAAGTGGGTTTGGAAGAGTGTCAACTTTAGGAAGTAATGATCCCACTATTTTGGAGGATGTTGATTATTATTGTGATAATTATGAAAGTGGATTTGGAGAGGTGATGACTTTATTTAGTGATGAATCCACTATTTCGGAAGAGGTTCCAATTGATTATGAGAATAAAGAGGATGAAGATGATGACTACTTGCCTTCTGAGGCAGAGCCCTCTTGGGCCAAGAAGCTCAAGCTCAAGGTGAAGAAGCTGTTCTGCATGGAGTCTCACGGTCAGTACATGACTCATGTGGCTGAGAAGAAGGCCCGAGGTCGCCACAAGGAGCTCATGCGACAGATGGGTGCTACTGTGATCAGTGGATCTGAGGATCAGCTTACCGAGGAGGAGGAGTGGATTCAGCAGCACTGCCCTTGGACCAATTCTGATGCTGAGCACTTCCCGACTGACGAGGGTGGCGCAGATGATCCCTCTGAGCTCTGATGTGTGTCTCTCGTTTTGCCATCACCTGGAGCCGTAGCAGCACTCCCTCTCCTTTTTGGTGTCTCGATGCCAAAGGGGGAGAGAGTTTAGGGATTTGTGCTTTGTGTCTTCCGTCTT
>NW_021188617.1:0-1028 GCF_002162155.2 Triticum dicoccoides | reverse complement strand
TTTTTTTCTATTTATTTTTTATTTCTACTTACAACTAAATACTTACAGTTTTTTAGTGATTTCTTTTTGCTTTTAGGTCACAAAAATTATAAACTTTCTGTTAGTGCCATTAGTTTTAAATTTTAAATAGTTTAAATTTGAATTTTTAAAAATTTGTGTGAATCACTAGTTTATGAATAACTTTACTATAAAATTAGAAATTTTTTCTTCTTTGCTATTTATTTTTTATTTATACTTACAATTAAATACTTATAGTTTGATTTTAGGTCACAAAAATTATATTCTTTTTGCTATTGAAGAATATTATAGTTTTATTTTAGTTGATAATAACATAATATTTTAATTGATTGTTTTTATTTCCATAAAAGTTTTGTAGTTTATTCTGTTTGCTATTAATTCATTCTTCGAGCTAAATGACTCTGAAATTGGAAAGCATTTCAAAATGAACTCTGAAAAGGTTGAAAGTTGGCATGGTATCATCATTTCACCCACATAGCATGTTCCAAAAAGTAGAGATTGTTACGACAAAAACTTGATGCACTTCGTGTACAAAATGGACAATCACTTTCGAAGTATCAAAGTTTCAAACCATAAGACATGAAAGCATTTCAAATGAACTCTGAAAAAGTTGAAAGTTGGGATGGTATCATAATTTCACCCACATAGCATGTGCATGTACAAAACGGACAATGGTAGCATGTTCGTCTGTTACAAATTTGGCATGGTATCATCATAATAGTTGCGGGAGAAAGTCTTCACTTTTTCTTCGCTTGTGTCATTTGCTTATTGCGCCGTAACCATGGATAATCTTCATTGTTTATCAGGATGCTTGGGTCAGCCTTGACATTGAAGGGAGGAATTTCATGAAACTTTTCATAATCTTCAGACATGTCTGTCTTGCCGTCCACTCCCAGGATGTCCCTTTTTCCTGAAAGAACTATGTGGTGCTTTGGCTCATCGTATGATGTATTCGCTTCCTTATCTTTTCTTTTTCTCGGTTTGGTAGACATGTCCTTCACATAGATAAC
>NW_021188616.1:0-2882 GCF_002162155.2 Triticum dicoccoides | reverse complement strand
TTTCCCTCAAGCGATGGCATCTTAACATCATATGTATCATTATCAAGCGGCATCAACTTGCACAGGGCGAGGCCTCCGTCGTGCCGGCGCTAGTCATCAGGGTCACGGCGAAGAAGATAGGGGAGATCAAACCGCTCCTTGACTCTTGGGTTCTTTGTAATGATGTTATTAGTTGAGTCGAGAATGGGCTTGAACGAACCTGCCATGCTAGCCGAGGTGATGACGTCACACCGATCAATGAGTTCTTCCACCACGTCATCTTTCAGATCGGGGCAAGAATAATGGGGTCGTTCCCGGCCTGTTCCCTCCATGGAGAAGACGATTGAACAATGGCAGAAGAAAGGGTGAAGGGCTGAAGGAAAATGGAGGAGGGAGAGAGGAAGAGCGTGTGACAGCAGTTCCAAATCGAGAGGGAAAGGCGAAGAGTCGGTGGATGGTTGCGAGTTTGCCATGGTTCACGAAGAGGCGTCCCGGCCTACACGTCCGTTTGGAAATACTCCTACTACTCGCCGTCGTCTCACTGATATGTTGGAACGGTACCACATGTCAACGAAACATGGTGTGTAATTTCTCGTGCAAAATGCGATCTGGCCGCGTTGGCCCGAGGTGCCGCATTAGTTATCGACCTTTATTTTTTAATGGTGTGCCGATCAGTTTTGAAGCACGACTAACTGGTACTGTACGCAGAGAAAATGGGTTGTATTTGTCCTGCACAGTTTAGAGGCTGACTTGTGGGCCTAGCAAGTTGACGCGTACACAATCAGGAGATGATTGTACGTGGAGAGGATGACAGCAGGGACCCGCCAAGGTCATGGCAGTACGCAAGCAAGTGCCTCCTTATTTCAAGCCAATAAAAAATGGCTCCTCCTAGTGGATTTCTGACATCTGGGTCCCATGCCATTGTCAACGTAGTCAATAAACGAGAGAATTGCACAACGAGCGGCTGACACCAGGGACCCTGCAGCTCGCCCAGTTATTTTTGTTTTGGGTTAATTTGATAAATGCCACTCCAAATCTGGTGTATCCGAGAAATGCCATTGCAATTTCCAAACTTTGAAAAATGCCATTTCATGCCATTTCTAGTGGCATTTTTCGAAGTCTGGAGTGGCGTTTTTCAAAGTCTCCAAACTACAGTGGCGTTTTTCAAAGTTTGCAAAAATTGCAGTGGCATTTTTCAAAGTTTGGAAATTGCAGTGGCATTTTTATGAATCGCCATAATTGGAGTGGCATTTATCTAATTTGTTTTTGAGACGAAAGCAGGGTGTCAACTGGGCTGTGCGGGACACTCTGGCCTGTCTAGACAGTGTTTACCACAGACCAGCCCAATAGTTTTTTTCTTTTTGAAAATGACTAGCCCAGTTCTTTTGTGATTTGTCAAGTAAGTCACTTTATCAGGCCTGTTGGGCTGCAAATCTTTCAAGACGAGGAGAGCTTCATTCGGCTGGCCGAGAAAATGGCCTATTAGTAATGAGAAATGGGTTGTACATTTTTAAAATACATCAAACCGGCAATTATTTTCAAATATCTTTTTTTCATTTCGAGATTTTAAATTGCATTGATTTTTATGCATGGACAATTTATTGGATTTTATATTGATATGCATTTATTTTTAAAATTAGTCTGAATGTGACTCGAAATTTCGGGATTAAAAACAGTTCAGACCGCACCGACATATGCAAAATTTCGTATAATTTTTTAACCGTGGCCACAATATGGGTTGTAATGCTAACATAAAGAATATGGGCTCCAAAAAAACCCGTAAGAATTAGCAAATGGGCTGTAAATTATTTGAAATAATGGCAGATGGGTTGTATGCTGTTTTCCACAGATTTGAGGTTTTCCACAGATGGCCTGTATACTGTTGGATGTCCATCCAATGGCCGTCGTGCTTCTTCAATCTCTGCTCTTCCTGCTCCAGCCGCTCAAACAAGCGCCGGTGGGACTGCCTGCTCCCTCCTCCCCGCGGTCGGCTGTGCTGCCACGCAGGCCTCACTGCCCCACCGTACTCCCATTGCTGGCCTAGCCATCCCTCTACTCACCCACACCTGCTGTTATTCTCCAGCGACGGCAGACGAACCAGTAAACCCTCGTACAGTCGTACTCCCCTCCGCATGGGAAACAAAAACAACAGCCGAGTCTTCCCTGCCTCCGTGTCGTTCCCTTCCTAGGCCTCGCCGTCGTCCACCTCCCTGGTGCTCTCGGCGTGGCGTGATCAACAACCGACATGCATCTGAAGTGGACTGTACCTGGAGAGGCTGACAGCTGGGTCCACGGCCGCACGCAAGGAAATGCCTCCTTATTACACGCAAAATAATGATTTACTCCACCTGACATCTGGGACCCACCGAAATGGCCTCTGTATTTCGCGAAAAAACGTTACTGCCGCTGACAGCTCGGACCCACCAGCTATATCTTCGCACGCAAGGAAGTGCCTCCTTATTATGCACAAAAAAAATTAATACTCCCCCTGCTAGCTGGGACCCAGTATAGTGGGCCTACTAAGTTGACGGGGATGAAGGGCTTTGTCAACTTAGTCAATATGCATGATTCTAGCTCGACTGACCATACGATGTCCATCCAACGGCCGTAGTGCTTCTTCAACCTCTGGTCTTCTTACTCCAGCCGCCCAAAGCAGCGCCGGTCGTGTCGCCTGCTCCTGCCTCCCGTGGCCGGCTGTGCTGCTGTAGAGGCCTCATCGCCCCCATACTACTCCCACCGCTGGCCAGGCCATCCCTCCAATCCACTCACCCACACCCCCTATTATTCTGCAGCGACGGCATCGCAGTCGAACCAGTGAACCCTCGTACTCCTCTCTGCGTGGGCATCCACTGCCGCGTCTTCCCCAGCTCCGCGTCGTCCCCTTCCTAGGACTCGCCGTTGTG
>NW_021188615.1:0-2882 GCF_002162155.2 Triticum dicoccoides | reverse complement strand
TTTCCCTCAAGCGATGGCATCTTAACATCATATGTATCATTATCAAGCGGCATCAACTTGCACAGGGCGAGGCCTCCGTCGTGCCGGCGCTAGTCATCAGGGTCACGGCGAAGAAGATAGGGGAGATCAAACCGCTCCTTGACTCTTGGGTTCTTTGTAATGATGTTATTAGTTGAGTCGAGAATGGGCTTGAACGAACCTGCCATGCTAGCCGAGGTGATGACGTCACACCGATCAATGAGTTCTTCCACCACGTCATCTTTCAGATCGGGGCAAGAATAATGGGGTCGTTCCCGGCCTGTTCCCTCCATGGAGAAGACGATTGAACAATGGCAGAAGAAAGGGTGAAGGGCTGAAGGAAAATGGAGGAGGGAGAGAGGAAGAGCGTGTGACAGCAGTTCCAAATCGAGAGGGAAAGGCGAAGAGTCGGTGGATGGTTGCGAGTTTGCCATGGTTCACGAAGAGGCGTCCCGGCCTACACGTCCGTTTGGAAATACTCCTACTACTCGCCGTCGTCTCACTGATATGTTGGAACGGTACCACATGTCAACGAAACATGGTGTGTAATTTCTCGTGCAAAATGCGATCTGGCCGCGTTGGCCCGAGGTGCCGCATTAGTTATCGACCTTTATTTTTTAATGGTGTGCCGATCAGTTTTGAAGCACGACTAACTGGTACTGTACGCAGAGAAAATGGGTTGTATTTGTCCTGCACAGTTTAGAGGCTGACTTGTGGGCCTAGCAAGTTGACGCGTACACAATCAGGAGATGATTGTACGTGGAGAGGATGACAGCAGGGACCCGCCAAGGTCATGGCAGTACGCAAGCAAGTGCCTCCTTATTTCAAGCCAATAAAAAATGGCTCCTCCTAGTGGATTTCTGACATCTGGGTCCCATGCCATTGTCAACGTAGTCAATAAACGAGAGAATTGCACAACGAGCGGCTGACACCAGGGACCCTGCAGCTCGCCCAGTTATTTTTGTTTTGGGTTAATTTGATAAATGCCACTCCAAATCTGGTGTATCCGAGAAATGCCATTGCAATTTCCAAACTTTGAAAAATGCCATTTCATGCCATTTCTAGTGGCATTTTTCGAAGTCTGGAGTGGCGTTTTTCAAAGTCTCCAAACTACAGTGGCGTTTTTCAAAGTTTGCAAAAATTGCAGTGGCATTTTTCAAAGTTTGGAAATTGCAGTGGCATTTTTATGAATCGCCATAATTGGAGTGGCATTTATCTAATTTGTTTTTGAGACGAAAGCAGGGTGTCAACTGGGCTGTGCGGGACACTCTGGCCTGTCTAGACAGTGTTTACCACAGACCAGCCCAATAGTTTTTTTCTTTTTGAAAATGACTAGCCCAGTTCTTTTGTGATTTGTCAAGTAAGTCACTTTATCAGGCCTGTTGGGCTGCAAATCTTTCAAGACGAGGAGAGCTTCATTCGGCTGGCCGAGAAAATGGCCTATTAGTAATGAGAAATGGGTTGTACATTTTTAAAATACATCAAACCGGCAATTATTTTCAAATATCTTTTTTTCATTTCGAGATTTTAAATTGCATTGATTTTTATGCATGGACAATTTATTGGATTTTATATTGATATGCATTTATTTTTAAAATTAGTCTGAATGTGACTCGAAATTTCGGGATTAAAAACAGTTCAGACCGCACCGACATATGCAAAATTTCGTATAATTTTTTAACCGTGGCCACAATATGGGTTGTAATGCTAACATAAAGAATATGGGCTCCAAAAAAACCCGTAAGAATTAGCAAATGGGCTATAAATTATTTGAAATAATGGCAGATGGGTTGTATGCTGTTTTCCACAGATTTGAGGTTTTCCACAGATGGCCTGTATACTGTTGGATGTCCATCCAATGGCCGTCGTGCTTCTTCAATCTCTGCTCTTCCTGCTCCAGCCGCTCAAACAAGCACCGGTGGGACTGCCTGCTCCCTCCTCCCCGCGGTCGGCTGTGCTGCCACGCAGGCCTCACTGCCCCACCGTACTCCCATTGCTGGCCTAGCCATCACTCTACTCACCCACACCTGCTGTTATTCTCCAGCGACGGCAGACGAACCAGTAAACCCTCGTACAGTCGTACTCCCCTCCGCATGGGAAACAAAAACAACAGCCGAGTCTTCCCTGCCTCCGTGTCGTTCCCTTCCTAGGCCTCGCCGTCGTCCACCTCCCTGGTGCTCTCGGCGTGGCGTGATCAACAACCGACATGCATCTGAAGTGGACTGTACCTGGAGAGGCTGACAGCTGGGTCCACGGCCGCACGCAAGGAAATGCCTCCTTATTACACGCAAAATAATGATTTACTCCACCTGACATCTGGGACCCACCGAAATGGCCTCTGTATTTCGCGAAAAAACGTTACTGCCGCTGACAGCTCGGACCCACCAGCTATATCTTCGCACGCAAGGAAGTGCCTCCTTATTATGCACAAAAAAAATTAATACTCCCCCTGCTAGCTGGGACCCAGTATAGTGGGCCTACTAAGTTGACGGGGATGAAGGGCTTTGTCAACTTAGTCAATATGCATGATTCTAGCTCGACTGACCATACGATGTCCATCCAACGGCCGTAGTGCTTCTTCAACCTCTGGTCTTCTTACTCCAGCCGCCCAAAGCAGCGCCGGTCGTGTCGCCTGCTCCTGCCTCCCGTGGCCGGCTGTGCTGCTGTAGAGGCCTCATCGCCCCCATACTACTCCCACCGCTGGCCAGGCCATCCCTCCAATCCACTCACCCACACCCCCTATTATTCTGCAGCGACGGCATCGCAGTCGAACCAGTGAACCCTCGTACTCCTCTCTGCGTGGGCATCCACTGCCGCGTCTTCCCCAGCTCCGCGTCGTCCCCTTCCTAGGACTCGCCGTTGTG
>NW_021188614.1:0-1107 GCF_002162155.2 Triticum dicoccoides | reverse complement strand
TGAACCAAGACAAAAATGATGGGCATTTTAGAAGGGCATTTCAGGTTCATTGAAAATTATTTTAGTAAACCCTAGTTGGTTTCAGAGGGGACTGGGGGTTCTGTCATCCCCATTTCAAGTTTCTGATGAAAGAGTAAACATGATGCAACACTCTAATGCATGACTAGCTAGGGTGTGACAACTCACCCCCACTCAAAAGAATCTCGTCCCGAGATTTGGGTTCCTCCGGGAAGAAGGCGGGGTACTCGAGTCGAAGACGATCCTCCCTTTCCCAAGTTGCTTCATCCTCAGAATGGTGCGACCATTGAACCTTGAGAAACTTGATATTATGACGTCGAGTGGTACGTTCGGCCTGATCGAGGATACGAATGGGGTACTCTCGATATGTAAGATTATCTTGGAGATCAAGCGTTTCGTAGTCCACTCCACAGATAGGATCCGAGAAGCAACGCCTGAGTTGAGAAACGTGGAAGACATCGTGGACTCTGGAGAGATGCGGAGGTAGTTCCAGCTGGTAGGCAACTTCTCCTCGTTTGGCGAGAATGCGAAAAGGTCCAATGTAACGAGGAGCCAATTTGCCTTTGATACCGAAACGATGGGTTCCCTTCAAAGGGGTGACCCGAAGATAAGCCTTCTCGTCAACCTCGAAAGTCATAGCCTTATGTTTTCGGTCATATTGACTCTTTTGACGAGATTGAGCTGTTTTCAACTTTTCACGAACGATACGAACTTGTTCTTCTGCTTCCTGAATCATATCCGGGCCAAAGAATTGTCTTTCCCCGGTCTCTGACCAGTTAAGGGGTGTTCGACACCGTCGTCCATAGAGAACTTCAAAAGGGGCTTTACCCAAGCTAGATTGATAGCTGTTGTTATAAGCGAATTCGGCAAATGGAAGGCACTTCTCCCAATCCATTCCGAATGAGATAACAGAGGCTCGAAGCATGTCTTCTAGAATCTGGTTGACGCGTTCCACTTGACCGCTCGACTGAGGGTGGAAGGCGGTGCTAAAGGAGAGACGGGTTCCCATAGCATTTTGGAAACTTTCCCAAAATCGAGAGGTGAAAAGACTTCCTCGATCCGAGTTAATTTCCAAAGGAACACCATGGA
>NW_021188613.1:0-955 GCF_002162155.2 Triticum dicoccoides | reverse complement strand
GGCCAAAACTGCCAGTGTGGATGACCGACACGTAAGCGGACCTTGGGGTTCAACAATTATGGAAATTGCTTCGTTACCCGAAAACGGTGAGTAATAATCAAAGAAACGGGCTAGAATCGGCCTAAACTGTTAGTGTTGATGACTGACACATAAACGCACCACATGGTTCGTTAACCATGGAAACCACTTCGGGACCCCAAAACAGTGAGTAATAGTCCATGAAACGGCCCAAAATCGGCCAAAACTGCCAGTGTTGATGACCGACACGTAAGCGCACCTTGGGGTTCAACAACTATAGAAATCGCTCCGGGACCCCAAAACAGTTAGTAATCCAAGAAATGGGCCAGAACTGGCCAAAACTGCCAGTGTTGATGACCGACACGTAAACGCACCACAGGGTTCGTTAACCATGGAAACCACTCCGGGACCCCGAAATAGTGAGTGGTAGTCCATGAAACGGGCCAGAATCAGCCAAAACTGCCAGTCTTGATGACCGACACGTAAGCGCAGCTTGGGCTTCAACAACTTTGGAAATCTCTTCGGGACCCCAAAATAGTGAGTAATAATCCAAGATACGGGTCAGAATCGGCCAAAACTGCGAGTGTTGATAACCGACACATAAACGCACCACAGGGTTCGTTAACCATGGAAACCACTCCAGGACCCCAAAACAATGAGTAATAGTCCATGAAATGGGCCACAATTGGCCAAAACTGCCAGTGTGGATGACCGACACGTAAGCGGACCTTGGGGTTCAACAATTATGGAAATTGCTTCGTTACCCGAAAACGGTGAGTAATAATCAAAGAAACGGGCTAGAATCGGCCTAAACTGTTAGTGTTGATGACTGACACATAAACGCACCACATGGTTCGTTAACCATGGAAACCACTTCGGGACCCCAAAACAGTGAGTAATAGTCCATGAAACGGCCCAAAATCGGCCAAAACTGCCA
>NW_021188612.1:0-1965 GCF_002162155.2 Triticum dicoccoides | reverse complement strand
ATTGTGCTCCGGCGTGGTCAATAACCTCTCGGAGTTGGTTTAGCGATTGCTAAGGCGCAACGTCGTGCACGTTTGTAGTCGGATCGTCAAAGTCGTCTCCACCAAATCGTTAGTTATCATCTCATCGAAAGATCGGGACACCCCGCCTCTATCAAGTGGTATCAGTTTTCAGGTTGCTCGGTGAGAATTTCCAGTTTTCCTAGATTAGATTTATTTTCTTACCTATTGTCCAAGAAAAAGCCACAAAAAAGAGTTAGATCTATTCATCCTTGGTCCAAGCCAGTCTGAGCCTTTGCAATTTTCTTTTCATTGCTTGCATAGTTGAATTATCGGTTGCATCATCGTGTCGAGTTGCTGGTCTTAGTGTCTAGTTCCTTTAGAGTTTCGAGTTCTGTTCACATTAGTCACGCAGCCGCTGCATCATTATCCCATCCGCTGTCCACCATCCCATCCACCAATTTTCACCATGTGTTACGCACTGTTTATTGTCATAATCATAGTTGAGGTCATTCACATCTTCGCCTGATCGAATCTGCATCTTATCTAGTTTGCCTTGGAAAGAGGGAGAAAAAGAAGATAAAAAAAGAGAGAGAAAAAAGGCAAGAAAAAAAGAAAAAGAGGGAGAAGAAAAAGAAAAAAAGGCGTGAAAAAAAAGAGAGAAGAAAAAAAAAGTGGATCTATCTAGAATCAATCTCGTACCTAAATTCGGATTGGAAAATCTGTTTTGCGCACTGTTCAGTAAAACAGGTGTATCTTCCTCATACGAAGTCCGTATTGGCTCCGTGAGTACTCAAATTGAAGATAGCGACGAGCCGCATCTAAATAGTTGCAGAAGCAAGTTCAATATTTGACACCTCAAAATCGGCTTCTAAATAGGTCTTTTTGCCCTCCGAAGATCATGAACACAGCTTGTTCCAATTTTTCAGGCCAGTTAGTAGCATTGGAAAGCTTGAGTTAGTAGCATTCTTTGAAAGAATTTATCAGAAATTTGTCTCAAACTTTTCAAGAGGAAAGTTGGAGAGAGAGTTGTTGTATATCCTGCTTGGCAGTTGTTTTTCATCATTATCTTCACTGCCGTTGTGATCTTCACTTATATCTTGCTGTCAAGAGCTACTTAGTATCCTTCATTGATGCTAGTTGTGCTACGCCGTGACCTTATTAGTGTTCTAGGCTCGCGTCTCTAGTCCGGTCTAACCTAGGACCAGCACAGTACCGTCGTTGAGCGTTTATTCAACATTGCATCTTTGAATTGATTATTGCTAATCTTTTGCTACCATATATAGCCAACCTAGCTCCACATATTTCTACACCGTGTATACGTACGCTCCCCTGGCAATCGCTTTACTCAATATTCGGAGTTACTTGACACCGCTGGTTGCCGATCACCGCCTGCTGCATGGTAAGAACTTGTAAGACATTGATATTTGCTTTACTGTGAGCGTTTTACCACCACATCCTAGTAGTTATAGGAACATTATTTCTGGGTTTTGTTTCTTGTTCTACTAATCATGACAGGATCCAGAGTCAATTCATGGGCTTTGTCGATCGCGGGAGACGTGCCACCACCTTTGCAAATACCACAACCGTCACGAGAGGTGCACAAACATCCAAATGCACATGACCAGGTTAATGTATCTATACCACCATTTAATGGCCGTTTTAAACCTGCTTTATATATTGAATGGGAGTTCGACATAAAAAATATATTTGCTTCCCATAATTTCAATGAACATAAAAAGGTTAAGGTTGCGGTTGGTTCTTTCACTGGTTATGCTTTGGTTTGGTGGAGTGAATATTGTCGGTTACACCCTGATTATATACCTACTACTTGGGATGATTTGAAACTTGCCATGCGACATACTTTCGTCCCTGCTTATTATACTCGTGACATGATTAAGAAGTTGCAACACTTAAAACAAGGTAGTGAAACTGTAACAAAATATTATGATGATTTACAAACTACCT
>NW_021188611.1:0-995 GCF_002162155.2 Triticum dicoccoides | reverse complement strand
ATCTTTAAAATCAGCATCATGCACATATTGATCTTTGATGGTCTCCAAACCAAATATTTTGAAGTCAAGTTGTGAAAGCATAGTATAGCGACGAGACAAAGCATCAGCAATAACATTTTCTTTTCCCTTCTTGTGTTTAATGACATAAGGGAAAGTCTCAATGAATTCAACCCATTTAGCATGTCTACGATTCAGTTTAGCTTGACTTTTAATATGTTTCAATGATTCATGATCAGAATGTATAACAAATTCTTTGGGCCATAAATAATGTTGCCATGTTTCTAAAGTCCGAACAAGAGCATATAATTCTTTATCATAAGTAGAATAATTCAGACTAGGCCCACTCAATTTTTCAGAAAAGTATGCCACAGGTTTGCCATCTTGTAATAACACACCTCCTAATCCAATTCCACTAGCATCACATTCAAGCTCAAAAGTCTTATTAAAATCAGGAAGTTGGAGTAAAGGAGCATGTGTCAACTTATCTTTCAATACCATGAAGGCTTCTTCCTGTGCGGTACCCCAAAGAAAAGGCACATCTTTCTTTGTAAGCTCATTGAGAGGTGCAACAATGGTGCTGAAATCTCTCACAAAACGCCTATAGAATCCAGCGAGGCCAAGAAAACTCCTCACTTGTGTGACCGTTTTGGGCTGCGGCCAACTCTCAATAGCTTCAATCTTGGCTTTATCAACTTCAATTCCCTGTGGAGTAACAACATAGCCAAGAAAAGATACTCAGTCGGTGCAAAAGGTGCACTTCCCAAGGTTACCAAACAAACGTGCATCACGTAGAGCAATAAAAACAGCACGTAAATGTTCCAAATGTTCCTCCAAAGATCTGCTATAAATCAATATGTCATCAAAGTAAACTACCACAAATCGTCCAATGAAAGCACGTAAAACTTCGTTCATTAATCTCATGAAAGTACTAGGTGCATTAGTTAACCCAAAAGGCATGACTAACCACTCATATAATCCAAACTTAGTTTTAAATG
>NW_021188610.1:0-2862 GCF_002162155.2 Triticum dicoccoides | reverse complement strand
GGTACAAGCCTTTTTTTTATCCTCTAACATGCGATCGAACTTCAGCTTTTCCTTTTGACTTTCGCATTGCGTCCTTACATCGACAATGATCCGGAGGAGATCATCATCATCAGGCACATCGTCTAGTTCCTCTTGATCTTCAGCAGCTTCCCCCGTTGCAGCATCATCGGCACCTCGTATGGTTCCTCTTGATCTTCAGCAGCATCACCGTATTCAGGGGGCACATAGTTGTCATCGTCCTCTTCTTCTTCACCGTCTTCCATCATAACCCCTATTTCTCCGTGCCTCGTCCAAACATTATAGTGTGGCATGAAACCCTTGTAAAGCAGGTGGGTGTGAAGGATTTTCCGGTCAGAGTAAGACTTCGTATTCCCACATTTAGGGCATGGACAACACATAAAACCATTCTGCATGTTTGCCTCGGCCACTTCGAGAAAATTATGCACGCCCTTAATGTACTCAGAGGTGTGTCTGTCACCATACATCCATTGCCGGTTCATCTGCGTGCATTATATATATTTATGTGTGTCAAAAGTAAGAAAATCAGACAAATATCTATCTAAATTAAGAAAATCAGACAAGTATCAGAAAGAAGATAAGAAAAAGAGGCTCACCACGGTAGTTCCGGCGACGAGATCGGCACGGGCGATCAACGACGATGAAAACAGGGACGGGGCGTGCCAGACCGCTAAATCTAGACAAATCTCGGGAAAAATGAAGCTCCCAGGTCGAGCTTCGAGAGGAGAAAACTTAACTAGTGTGGCTCGGGCATTTCATCGAACACCTCATATGCATAGGAGGTGAACTAGAGCACCCAAATGCCCTCCCCTCGCCGTCTTGAAAAAACAGAGGATTATGGAGTGCTCTGCCGCGGCGATGGGTATATATAGGCAATTTATTTGTCCTGGTTCATGGCACGACCCGGGACAAAAGCCCCCCCCCCCTTCTACACCGGTTCAAGGCATGAACCGGTACCAATGGCTGTGGGCCAGGAGCGAGGACCATTGGTCCCGGTTCGTGCCTAGAACCGGGACAAATGGGTCCAGACGAACCGGGACCAATGCCCACGAGGCCCCGGCCAGCCCCCTGGGCTCATGAACCGGGTCTAATCCCCCCCATGGGTCTCGGTTCGTGAAGAACCGAGACTAATGGGTTGGCCAGGCCCGAACGATAGCTCTGTTTTCTTCTAGTGACCAGAGCATAAAATGGAATAGGAAAACAAATAATGTATAAAAGAAAACAAATAAGAGAAAGCAGAGGAAAATAAACATAAAAGAAAATGTTTTGTTTGTGGAATTAAAACATACTCAGCAAAGTAAAGGGACAAGAAAATTTGAAAAAATAATATGAATATTAGCTGAGTGCAAAAAGTAAATCAACAAAGATTTTTTGTCCGGTGCAAAAAGACGAGAAACTCGGCAAAGACTTCTTAGCCCAATGCAAAATTGAATTAAACTCGGCAAAGGTGGTGTTTGGCTAGGTCCCCGATACAAAGATCTCGACAAACACTTAAAACTGGGTGAAATCCCAGATTCCAGTAGTGATAGGTACACTATTTGGATGCCAAGAAGCTTCTCCTAGAGAAAGGATACGAGATGATTGCAGAGAAAAGATACAAGATGATTGCAAATCATATTCTCCCAAAATATAGATATATGCGTGTATACTCTAACAGTTTGGTCGTGCAAGAAGGAGAGTATGATTTTCTCTATCTTAGAACTGATAAGCGTGCCAGTGTGTTGCAACTAAAGAAAAAAATTATACGTGTCCTCTAATTCAACATGATGCCTTATATTCTCTCAGTCCATGAAGAGATTGCATGATTCAGACGTCAGACACATGTCTCACAATGAAACTCATGTTGAGCTTCGATAGAGGAGGGAAGTAGAGAACAATATATGCAACGAAACCAATCATATGGTTAATTCTCTGTAGTATACAAAATTGATTTAATTAAAACACATTATCAATTGCATTGATGTTGGTCGTGGACAAGGGCGAATCAATTCGTTGTAATGTTGATATGAAATGCCAATGCATGTCGCGTGACAGACCGAGCCTCCCTAGTGAAGTCCTTGAAATTTCATATATAATCTGTTTTGTGGAGAAGTCTACAAGTTTGACTTCTTTTTTCTTTTACGAGTTTCCCGTTGGTTTTCTCTCTTCATTTCCTATCATACTGTTGTCGAGTGCAACCTTTCCGTGGTTCTAGCGATGGTGTGACCCAGAACTTCAGGGCATGTCCAGCTTCAAGTTTTTGTCAAATCAGCAAGTGGGAGAGGCTCGAGCACGGCTGGAGAGGAGGACAGGGGCGCATACCAGGATATTAGACAGGGACAAATATCAGCAAGATCCACGTCAAAACCCTCAAGGAGGAACTCGCACTAGGTAACCTTACTTATTTTTTAGATAGTAGAGAACATAGGGAAAGGGGTAGCATTATGGCTCAGTAGCCGGTCCTCAGTATAGTTCACTTATTTGTGCCTAACTGCCTACCCAAGCACATCTAGAATCCCTACAATGTTACCTGGTGCGAAGGAATACTGAATTGTTTTAATTCCAGTGTTGCTCCACAATGTTCCTGAAGGGGAAAAACTGGTGACCCTCGAGAAACATTATGAGCGGTGCTGTTGTTGATCTCGTAAGAGTTTTCCTTGTTGCCCTGCATCCAATGTTGGACCGATAGAGTGCTGAAACTGCTTGCTCTGCCACAATTTTCCCTAGTGGCTCGTACTGAAGATTCCTCCATCACCCTACAAGAGTCCAATAGCTACTGTCGAAACCCAATGCAATCTGATTCAGGAAGAATCTCCTGCTCCTGTAAACGCATGCCAACGGACAATGCCGAAAACTGAAATAGTC
>NW_021188609.1:0-1200 GCF_002162155.2 Triticum dicoccoides | reverse complement strand
CGGCCCATACACAGTGATTTGCATGACGACACGATTATGTACCATAATTTTACGGTTTGGCCGGTTTACTTTTCTGTCACAGCCTGGTTTTTGCCCTCTTTTCTTTGCTTGATTTTCACCTGAGTTGGTTTTGGATTTGGAGTTTTGAATCATTCCATTTGGACTTGATCACTTGGGTATCCCTTGATTTTCACCCAAGTGTCCCCTCTCCTCCTCTAATCCATCATTTCACCCCTGGCCAACCCAACAATATTGCTTGGAATATTTTTCTTAAATGAAAAATATTCATTTTGCCTCTAAAACCCTAGCTAAACTCTTTGACCTCGAAAGCAACCCTCATTTCTGTTGCCCTATAAATCCTGAGACAAATCACAAATATTCTTTGGATCCTAGGGCACATTTCTGAGCAAAAATATTTCACCACTCTTTGGAGTATTTTGGCTACATAAAATAAAATCACTTCTAGGCTGAAATGGTAGTTTCTACAGCAACTACCTTTTTACTAGCTCCAATGTAGCTGGTTTTCCCTGTCCTTATTCTCCTTAGTAAGAGTCAGTAAAACCACAAAGATCAGCCCTTGAATCCTTGTGGTTTGACCACAGTAACTACCCAAAGTTTCTGTCCAGTAACTTAACGTCATCACCATCTTGCTTCTACTGCACCTGGAACCAAACCGAGCCATGGTAACACCTCAGTTTACTAAGGACTACATGCCAGACATCATGTTAGTGCATATGTGGCCTGATGTCACGGTCCACGCGGTGACCGCGTTCGTCCGAGCGTGCTGGCATGCCAAACGCGCGCTCTGCGCGTCGCCAGCGCCTTTGTGGCACGCGTGCTCGCTGCTCGGCCAGCCAGAGCGTGTCCCCCCTTGCCACCATCCTCGTCTCCACCCCCTTAACTCCACCCTACCGCTCGCCGACACCGGAGCTCGCCGTGGCGAGCACGGGCACGGTCCAGCCAACGGCACAGTGCCCGCACACTGTGTTTGTCCCTTTCCTCCTCGCTCCCGTGCTCGTCCGCGTCCATGCACAGCTCCCGCGTGACCCCCGTTGCCTTCCCCCTCTCTCTCTGACGCTGCTCCTCGCCGGGCACCATGGACAGGTGTCCACCGGCGGAGCCAGAAACCCCCTCGCCGCTTGCCTATATCAGAAGCCACCCCCAGCCTCCTCGAGCACCATCCCGCACTCTCTCACACCC
>NW_021188608.1:0-1448 GCF_002162155.2 Triticum dicoccoides | reverse complement strand
CCAGAGCGATTTCCATGATTGACAATTCCCGGGGTGCGTTTGCGTGTGTGTCCTCAATACTCACAGTTTTGGCCAATTCTGACGCGATTCGTGGACTATTACTCAACATTTAGGGGTCCCGAAGCGATTTCCATAGTTGTTGAACCCCAAAATGCGTTTAGGTGTCGGTCATGAACACTCACAGTTTTGGACGATTCTGGCCCGTTTCGTGGACTATTACTCACTGTTTTGGGGTCCGGGTGTGACTTGCACAATTAACAAACCCCGGGGTGCGTTTACGTGTCGATCATCAACACTCGCAGTTTCGGCCGATTCTGGCTTGTTTTGTGGCACTCGCAGTTTTGGCCGTTTCTGGCCCGTTTCATGGACTATTACTCACTGTTTTGGGGTCCCGGAGTGATTTCCTTGATTAACAAACCCCGGGGTGCGTTTACGTGTCGGTCATAAACACTCGTGGTTTATGTCGATTCTGACACGTTTTGTGGACTATTACTCACCGTTTTGGGGTACCGAAGCGATTTCCATAGTTGTTGAACCCGAAGGTGCGCTTACATGTAGGTCATCAACAATCGCAGTTTGGGCCGATTTTGGCCCATTTCTTGGACTATTACTTAGTTTCGGGGGTCCCGAAGTGATTTCCATGATTTACGAACCCCGTCGTGCGTGTACGTGTCGGTCATCAACACTCACAATTTTTGCCGATTCTGGTCCGTTTCGTGCACTTTTACTCACCGCTTTGGGGTCCCAGAGCGATTTCCGTGGTTGTTGAACTCCAAGGTGCACTTACGTGTGTGTCATCAACATTCATAGTTTTTGCCGATTCTGGCCCGTTTCTTGGAATATTACTCTGTTTTGGCGTCCCGGTGTGATTTCCATGATTGACGAACACCGGGGTGCGTTTATGTGTCGGTTAGCAACACTCGCATTTTGGGCCGATTCTGGCCCGTTTGATGGACTAATACTCACCGTTTTGGGGCCCCAAAGCGATGTCCATGGTTCTTGAACCCCATGGTGCGCTTACCTGTCGATCATCAACAATCGTAGTTTGGGCCGATTTTGGCCCGTTTCTTGCACTATTACTTAGTTTTGGGGGTCCCGCAGTGATTTCCATGATTGACGAACTCCGTGGTGCGTTTACATGTCGGTCATCAACACACAATTTTGGTCGACTCTGGTCCGCTTCGTGCACTATTACTCACCGTTTTGGCGTCCCAGAGCGATTTCCATGATTGACAATTCCCGGGGTGCGTTTGCGTGTGTGTCCTCACTACTCACAGTTTTGGCCAATTCTGACGCGATTCGTGGACTATTACTCAACATTTAGGGGTCCCGAAGCGATTTCCATAGTTGTTGAACCCCAAAATGCGTTTAGGTGTCGGTCATGAACACTCACAGTTTTGGACGATTCTGGCCCGTTTCGTGGACTATTACTCACTGTTTTGGGGTCC
>NW_021188607.1:0-1126 GCF_002162155.2 Triticum dicoccoides | reverse complement strand
CTAGGAGGAAGGGGCAATTTGAGGTCCCAACAAGGAAGGATACATCAAGGATGGCAACTATCACCTGCAGCAACTGCAAGATGCAGAAACATAGGTACACCTATTGCCCTCAGCCCCTGAAGCCTCATCTTCAGGCAAGAAAGGACAAGCACAAGGTATGGAATATGCACCTATTGCCCTCAACAGTTTTCATTGTTTTAATCATTTGATGGCTTCATCCTAATTGGGCTATGATGTGTGCTCTCTTAGACAACCAGAACTCACTACCATGAAGCTGGGGGGAGTTCTGCTGCATCTGCCCAGCCCGCAACCAGTGCACCACCTGCTGCAACAACTAGGGGAAGAAGAACAACTTCTGGTGGTCCTTCCCAGCCTGCTACATCTACAAGGGGAAGAAAAACAACTGCTGCTGCTATTAGTCCTGCCCAGCCTGCTGCTTCTACAAGGCCAAGAAGAACAGCTGCTGCTACTACTACTTCCCAGGCTTCCACAAGAGCTTCAGGTTCAAGCAATGCACCCAGCAGGAGAGGTGGAAGGCCCTACATGGCACCTAGGGCTACAACTACAACAGAGGGAGCAACAGTAGGGTCCAAAAGGAAGAGGTTCCAGAACACCAGGATGAGGGGTTACTTTTATGCTAGTGGCAACTAGTCAGTGCACAATTTGGTTGTTGTCTTTTGAACTACCTGCCTTAAGTATTTCTAAGTTTTAGAAACTATGTCTGCCTTGGGAACTGCTATGTGTAATCAGTATTTAGCTTGAGAACTTGTTTGTGTTAGTACTATTTAGCTTGAGAACTATTATGCCTGAGAGCAATTATGGTTCAGAACTATTATGGCTGAGAACTAGTATGGTTCAGAACTTGTTTGATTTTGGCATTTGCTGCTTGATGGTGGTTTAGGTCACTTTGTCGAGCCCAAGCCACCTTGATGATTAAATGGTGGTTTTGGTGGTTTTCTCGAGTCCAAGCCACCCCAAAGACTAAACTTTAGGTTGAGGTCACTTTGTCGAGCCCAAGCCACCTTGATGATTAAATGGTGGTTTTGGTGGTTTTCTCGAGTCCAAGCCACCCCAAAGACTAAACCTTAGGTTTAGGTCACTTTGTCGAGCCCAAGCCACCTTGATG
>NW_021188606.1:0-1126 GCF_002162155.2 Triticum dicoccoides | reverse complement strand
CTAGGAGGAAGGGGCAATTTGAGGTCCCAACAAGGAAGGATACATCAAGGATGGCAACTATCACCTGCAGCAACTGCAAGATGCAGAAACATAGGTACACCTATTGCCCTCAGCCCCTGAAGCCTCATCTTCAGGCAAGAAAGGACAAGCACAAGGTATGGAATATGCACCTATTGCCCTCAACAGTTTTCATTGTTTTAATCATTTGATGGCTTCATCCTAATTGGGCTATGATGTGTGCTCTCTTAGACAACCAGAACTCACTACCATGAAGCTGGGGGGAGTTCTGCTGCATCTGCCCAGCCCGCAACCAGTGCACCACCTGCTGCAACAACTAGGGGAAGAAGAACAACTTCTGGTGGTCCTTCCCAGCCTGCTACATCTACAAGGGGAAGAAAAACAACTGCTGCTGCTATTAGTCCTGCCCAGCCTGCTGCTTCTACAAGGCCAAGAAGAACAGCTGCTGCTACTACTACTTCCCAGGCTTCCACAAGAGCTTCAGGTTCAAGCAATGCACCCAGCAGGAGAGGTGGAAGGCCCTACATGGCACCTAGGGCTACAACTACAACAGAGGGAGCAACAGTAGGGTCCAAAAGGAAGAGGTTCCAGAACACCAGGATGAGGGGTTACTTTTATGCTAGTGGCAACTAGTCAGTGCACAATTTGGTTGTTGTCTTTTGAACTACCTGCCTTAAGTATTTCTAAGTTTTAGAAACTATGCCTGCCTTGAGAACTGCTATGTGTAATCAGTATTTAGCTTGAGAACTTGTTTGTGTTAGTACTATTTAGCTTGAGAACTATTATGCCTGAGAGCAATTATGGTTCAGAACTATTATGGCTGAGAACTAGTATGGTTCAGAACTTGTTTGATTTTGGCATTTGCTGCTTGATGGTGGTTTAGGTCACTTTGTCGAGCCCAAGCCACCTTGATGATTAAATGGTGGTTTTGGTGGTTTTCTCGAGTCCAAGCCACCCCAAAGACTAAACTTTAGGTTGAGGTCACTTTGTCGAGCCCAAGCCACCTTGATGATTAAATGGTGGTTTTGGTGGTTTTCTCGAGTCCAAGCCACCCCAAAGACTAAACCTTAGGTTTAGGTCACTTTGTCGAGCCCAAGCCACCTTGATG
>NW_021188605.1:0-2104 GCF_002162155.2 Triticum dicoccoides | reverse complement strand
TTTAGGGAGATTAACATGAGTAGCAAAAGATTCACAGAAAGTAGCTACTATCTCGGAGTCAAGTCCATACTTAGAGCTAAATCCACGGAAAGCATCGGTATCCATAAAAGATTTAATACAATCAAACTTAGGTGTCATACCTGACTCCTTACCATCGTTAGAACCCCAATCTTCAGAGTTGCGTTTAATTCTTTCCAATAAGTCCCATTTGAAATCAATAGTCTTCAGCATATAAGAACCAGCACAAGAAGTATCGAGCAGGTTGCGATTATCAAGAGAAAGCCGAGCATAAAAATTCTGAATAATCATTTCCCGAGAGAGCTCATGATTGGGGCATGAATATAACATTGACTTAAGCCTCCCCCAAACTTGAGCGATGCTTTCTCCTTCGCGAGGCCAGAAATTATATATGTAATTACGATCACGATGAACAAGATGCATAGGATAGAACTTCTGGTGAAATTCCAACTTCAATCGCTTATAATTCCACGATCTCGTATCATCACATAGCCTATACCATGTCAATGCATCTCGCTTCAAAGATAAAGGGAAGACCTTCCTTTTGACAACATCATCGGGAATACCTGCAAGCTTAAATAATCCACAAACTTCATCCACAAAGATAAGGTGTAAATCGGGATGCAATGTTCCGTCTCCTGCAAATGGATTAGCTAGCAGTTTTTCTATCATACCCGAAGGAATCTCAAAGTAAATATTTTCATAAATTTCAGTAGGTTGAGGAGCAACTCTTTGCTCTTCTGGTTGGGGTGAAGATACCCCAAACAAGCCCCTCAAAGGATTAGTTTCCATAGTAACAAGTAACAGAAAATTTCAGCATACTATATAAATGTTTCCTTACAAAGTTCCACTCACCAAAAGCGCTACACTCCCCGGCAACGGCGCCAGAAAAGAGTCTTGATGACCCACAAGTGTAGGGGATCTATCGTAGTCCTTTCGATAAGTAAGAGTGTCGAACCCAACAAGGAGCAGAAGGAAATGATAAGCGGTTTTCAGTAAGGTTTTCTCTACAAGCACTGAAATTGTAGGTAATAGATAGTTTTGTGATAAAATAAATAGTAACGAGCAACAAGTAAATAAAGTAAATAAAGTGCAGCAAGGTGGCCCAATCCTTTATGTAGCAAAGGATAAGCCTGGACAATTTTTAATAATGATAAAGGAGCTCCCGAGGACACATGGGAATTATCGTCAAGCTAGTTTTCATCAAGTTCATATGATTCGCGTTCGGTACTTTGATAATTTGATATGTGGGTGGACCGGTACTTGGGTACTGCCCTAACTTGGACAAGCATCCCACTTATGATTAACCCCTATTGCAAGCATCTGCAACTACAAAAGAAGTATTAAGGTAAACCTAACCACAACATTAAACATATGGATCCATATCAGCCCCTAACGAAGCAACGCATAAACTAGGGTTTAAGCTTCTGTCACTCTAGCAACCCATCATCTACTTATTACTTCCCCATGCCTTCCTCTAGGCCCAACTAATGGTGAAGTGTCATGTAGTCGACGTTCACATAACACCACTAGAGGAAAAGACAACATACATCTCATCAAAATATCGAACGAATACCAAATTCACATGACTACTAATAGCAAGACTTCACCCATGTCCTCAGGAACAAACGTAACTACTCACAAAGCATATTCATGTTCATAATCAAAGGAGTAATAATATGCATAAAGGATCTGAATATATGATCTTCCACCAAGTAAACCAATTAGCATCAACTACAAGGAGTAATCAACACTACTAGCAACCCACAGGTACCAATTTGTGGTTTTGATACAAGATTGAACTACTAGGGAAAAGCCTAGCAGCAGCGCGGGTTTTAGGCCTATCAGTAGCGCGGGCAGGAGCGCTACTGATAAGGTGCTACAGCTAAAGCTTAGCAATAGCGCGCCTAGACCCACGCTACTGATAAATTGACTTAGTAGTAGCGCTTCTCCAGAACAGCGCTACTCGTAATTAGTAGTAGCGCTTCTCCTTTCCCGCGCTACTACTATTATTTAGTATTTTATTTCTTTTTTATTTCATGTTGTATTCATACACCTTTACACAAGTTTTCATACAACAGGAATT
>NW_021188604.1:0-978 GCF_002162155.2 Triticum dicoccoides | reverse complement strand
GTATGTGGGACTATCGTTATCAACTTTACATCTTTTGGCATCTACACTATGAACATGTGTAATATTACGCTCGAGATTCATTAAGAATAAACCATTGACCATCGGAGCATGACCATAAAACATATCTCTCATATAAATCGAACAACCATTATTCTCAGACTTAAATGAGTAGCCATCTCGTATTAAACGAGATCCAGATACAATGTTCATGCTCAAACTTGGCACTAAATAACAATTATTAAGGTTCAAAACTAATCCCGTAGGTAAATGTAGAGGCAGCGTGCCGACGGCGATCACATCGACTCTGGAACCATTCCCGACGCGCATCGTCACCTCGTCCTTCGCCAGTCTCCGTTTATTCCGTAGCTCCTGCTGTGAGTTACAAATATGAGCAATGGCACCGGTATCAAATACCCAGGAGTTACTACGAGTACTGGTAAGGTACACATCAATCACATGTATATCAAATATACCTTTGGTTTTGCCGGCCTTCTTATCCGCTAAGTATTTGGGGCAGTTCCGCTTCAGTGACCCTTCCCCTTGCAATAAAAGCACTCAGTCTCAGGCTTGGGTCCATTCTTTGACTTCTTCCCGGTAACTGGCTTACCAGGCGCGACAACATCTTTGCCGTCCTTCTTGAAGTTCTTCTTACCCTTGCCCTTCTTGAACTTAGTGGTCTTATTGACCATCAACACTTGATGTTCTTTCTTGATTTCAGCCTCTGCTGACTTCAGCATCGAGAACACTTCAGGAATGGTCTTTTCCATCCCCTGCATGTTGTAGTTCATCACAAAGCTCTTGTAGCTTGGTGGGAGCGACTGGAGGATTCTGTCAATGACTGCCTCATCTGGGAGGTTAATGTTCAGCTGGGTCATACGGTTGTGCAACCCAGACATCTTCAGGATGTGCTCACTGACAGAACTGTTTTCCTCCATCTTACAACTGTAGAACTTGTCGGAGACATCATATCTCTCGACC
>NW_021188603.1:0-1198 GCF_002162155.2 Triticum dicoccoides | reverse complement strand
CTCTGTCCAATATTTTCAGAGATCAACATGAGCATTTTCTTGGACCCTTTTGGAGAAATTTTTATTTGGGTCATTTTCAAAATGATTCTGAGGGTTTCACAGATCCCCATTTCAAGTTTCTGATGAAAGAGTAAACATGATGCAACACTCTAATGCATGACTAGCTAGGGTGTGACAACTCACCCCCACTCAAAAGAATCTCGTCCCGAGATTTGGGTTCCTCCGGGAAGAAGGCGGGGTACTCAAGTCGAAGACGATCCTCCCTTTCCCAGGTTGCTTCATCCTCAGAATGGTGTGACCATTGTACTTTGAGGAACTTGATGTTCTGACGTCGGGTGATACGTTCGGCCTGATCGAGGATACGAACGGGGTACTCTCGATATGTAAGATTATCTTGGAGATCAAGCGTTTCGTGGTCCACTTCACGGATAGGATCCGACAAGCAACACCTGAGTTGAGAAACGTGGAAGACATCGTGGACTCTGGAGAGATGCGGAGGTAGTTCCAGCTGGTAGGCAACTTCCCCTCGTTTGGCAAGAATGCGAAAAGGTCCAATGTAACGAGGAGCCAATTTGCCTTTGATACCGAAACGATGGGTTCCCTTCAGAGGGGTGACCCGAAGATATGCCTTCTCGTCAACCTCGAAAGTCATAGCCTTATGTTTTCGGTCATATTGACTCTTTTGACGAGATTGGGCTGTTTTCAACTTTTCACGAACGATGCAAACTTGTTCTTCTGCTTCCTGAATCATGTCCGGGCCAAAGAATTGTCTTTCCCCGGTCTCTGACCAGTTAAGGGGTGTTCGACACCGTCGTCCATAGAGAACTTCAAAAGGGGCTTTACCCAAGCTAGATTGATAGCTGTTGTTGTAAGCGAATTCGGCAAATGGAAGGCACTTCTCCCAGTCCATTCCGAATGAGATAACAGAGGCTCGAAGCATGTCTTCTAGAATTTGGTTGACGCGTTCCACTTGACCACTCGACTGAGGGTGGAAGGCGGTGCTAAAGGAGAGACGAGTTCCCATAGCATTTTGGAAACTTTCCCAAAATCGAGAGGTGAAAAGACTTCCTCGATCCGAGTTAATTTCCAAAGGAACACCATGAAGGGACACTATTCGGGAGATGTATAAGTCTGCCAGCTGACTAGCGGTTATACTCTCTCGAACAGGTAGGAAATGGGCTACTTTGGAAAGACGATC
>NW_021188602.1:0-957 GCF_002162155.2 Triticum dicoccoides | reverse complement strand
AATACCCAATGAGTTAGCCGAGGACCTTCGAGAGCTATGTTTGGAAATAGTTCCGAGAGGCTACGTAGCAACATTGGAGATTCAGTCGACACTGATGGACAAAATCAGAGAAGCCCAAAAGGCAGATAAGGAAGTTGCCTCTATAAAGGAGAAAATGGGCAAAGGAAAGGCTAAAGGATTTCGTGAGGATGAACACGATACCCTATGGTTTGAAGACTGTGTTTATGTGCCCAATAACCCAGAAATCAGGAAGTTGATTTTACAAGAAGCCCATGATTCACCCTATTCGATTCACCCAGGAAATACCAAGATGTATTTGGATTTGAAGAACACTTTCTGGTGGACCGGAATGAAGAAGGATATTGCGGAATATGTAGCTATTTGCGATGTATGTCAGAGAGTAAAGGCAGAACATCAGAAGCCAGCAGGATTGTTACAACCGTTGCCGATACTCGGATAAACTAGGCATGGATTTCATCACAGGTTTGCCAAAGACCCGTTCAGGATATGACTCGATTTGGGTTATAGTCGACCGTTTAACAAAGGTAGCTCATTTCATTCCAGTCAAGACTACCTATAGCAGTGCTAAGTTGGCAAAGATATACATGACCAGAATTGTGTGTTTACACGGAGTTCCGAGGAGCATCGTATCAGATAGAGGAACCCAGTTTACCTCGAAATTTTGGAACCAATTGCACGAGACATTGGGAACTAGATTGGAATTCAGTACAGCTTTCCACCCACAGACCGATGGACAGACTGAGAGAGTCAATCAGATTTTGGAAGATATGCTGAGAGCTTGTGCACTAGATTATGGATCTAGCTGGGATGATAATTTACCGTATGCGGAGTTTTCTTATAACAATAGTTACCAAACCAGTTTGAAGATGGCCCCTTTCGAAGCTTTATACGGAAGGAGGTGCAGGACACCGTTATCATGGAACGAAGTTGGAGACC
>NW_021188601.1:0-913 GCF_002162155.2 Triticum dicoccoides | reverse complement strand
AGCAACCTGGAAATCTGATACCACTTGATAGAGGCAAAGGTGTCCCGTCTTTCGATGAGATGATGGATATCGCTTTGGTGGAAGTCGACTTTGACGATCCGACTACGAACGTGCGAGGACGTCGCGCCTTAGCAATCGCTAAACCAACTCCGAGAGGTTATTGACCACGCCGGAGCACGATCAACCTGACCACGAGGGTCTGTTTCCTGCGAGCAAACGAAGAACAAGCAAGAAACTAAGATTGCAATCTGGATATTGCGAATATAAGATGAAAGCTTTATTGATCAAGGTGGGGTTCTGTGACGCCTTTGTCTGGTCGTTGAACACAAACGAAGTACGCGAAGTTGCAGCTATGGCGAACTTTTAATCTAAACAAAACCCAAAGTCTAAACGGTGCCCTAAGGGCTGTATATATGGAGGAAGAGAGGGGGAATTTCGTGGCCCTTGATGGAGGCGTCCAAAATCAAGCCTATCTCTTGTTTCCCCACACATACGGACTCTAAAAATAGCCTATACCTATGTATTTCGAAATTACATGGGCCTGGCCCAATAAAAAGGTGACGCAGCACCTATAATAGCCTCGGGACGAAATTTATGAAGTGGCATCTTGTATATTTCGTCCAAGGCTTCATGCACCCATTATGGTGGCTTCAAAGTCCTGAAATCATCACTTGTAACTTCGTTCTTGTTCCCCTTGCGCATGGCATCATCTCCATGCTTGTTCTTGCTCCAATGTTCATCCTTCTCCAAGCTAGGCCCTTCATTTGTAAGCAAAACAAATGTATCCAATTTAGGCAGCATCATATTCTCATGAACATTAGAATCATTACCAAGAAACGAAAGTACCTGATAATTTAATTGGCGTGCGCGAGCTCTAGTAATTGGTCCCATATATGTAGCAGTAGGGGCTGTG
>NW_021188600.1:0-1256 GCF_002162155.2 Triticum dicoccoides | reverse complement strand
AGTGTCAACGATCACATCATCGGTATCACGTCTATCGAGAGGGGACAAATACCGGCAACACAGAAGGGAACACAATCAATGCAATGCACAATATGATGCATGATCATGACATGGCAAAATGAATGTGTTTTGGGCTAATGCATCTAGCAACAAGTTAAATGGAGTTGGTTTGAACCCTAGGTTCAAATTCAAACTCCACATGTGATTATTTAAATGCCATTTATATGATTTGTGCTAAACAGCAGTTATAAGTTGTTCTAACATGCATGAAAATGGTACAGATGGATTCCTTGAATTTTTCTGATAATTTTTCATATATAATTTATTTAATTTGGAGTTACGGTTGAATTTCTATGAATTTTCGAAGTTTTGGATATTTTCTGAAATAAATAAATCATTTCTGATTTATTTAAAAACTCCAGAAAACATTTACTGCATCACTATGACATCACCCTGACGTCATCAGGTCAACAGGGCGGGTCCAAGTCAAACCTGACGTGTGGGGGCCACACGTCAGTGTCACAGGGCTGCTTAGCTCACTGACAGGTGGGACCAGGTCAACAGCCACGTCAGCTTGGTCAAAGCTGACGTGTGGGCCCATGGTGGTTAGGTTAAGACTTAACAGAAAATGATAAGGATTAAATAAGGGCGTGGGGCCCATACATCAGCAGCTCTGGGGAGGGTTAGCTGGCCGTGATTAGTGCTAATCACGCGGCCACGTCGGCTAGTGACGCCGGCGACCATGGCGACGGCGGGACCTCGCCGGAGTTGCTCGGGATGGCGATACAGCCCGCGGCTGGTCGCGCTGAGGGCACCAAGAGGGAGCCCGTGCTCCCGCGCATCTAGTGGCGCACGCAGCTGGGCACAGGGAGGCCGGGGTTCGCCGGAAACGGGCTCCTGGCGGCGGCCGGAGTTTGGGCGTCGGGCATTTTGACGCTGCTGCTCACAAACGAGGGAGCTGAGGCGCTGGAGGGGCTCTACGGGTCGCGGCAAGCACAGCGGGTGCACGCCCGTGACCAAATGGTCACCGGGGTTTCGCCGGCGACGAGCCCGTGCGGCGGAGCATCTCGGCTCCGGTAGAGGGGGCGGCTAGAGCTCGAAATCGGACATGGGGTTAGGGGGAAACGAAGTAGGGGCTCACGGGGATCATGCCGGGAGGGTCAGCGAGCTTGGGGAAGCACGAACGGCGGCGAATCGACGGCGACCATCGGCGGCGGTCGAGGACGAAGACGATGGTGTGGAGGCGATGCAGGGCC
>NW_021188599.1:8955-11018 GCF_002162155.2 Triticum dicoccoides | reverse complement strand
AATTAAACTCATGAGACATACCATCTATGCCAACAATGACAATATTCTTTTCACAATCAATCTTAGCACTAGCAGTATTCAAGAAGGGTCTACCAAAAATAATGGGACAAAAATCATCTTGTGGGGAACCAAGAACAAGAAAATCAGCATGGTATTTAATCTTCCCACACAAGACTTCAACATCTCTAACAATCCCAATAGGTTTAATGGTGTCCCTATTGGCAAGCTTAATAGTAACATCAATATCTTCTAATTCAACAGGTGCAATATCATGCATAATTTCTTTATAAAGATCATAAGATATCGCATTAGCACTAGCACCCATATCACATAAGCCATGATAACAATGATCTCCTATTTTAACAGAAATAACAGGCGTGCCTACAACAGGTCTACGGGTCTTAGTATCGGGTCTAGCAATATTAGCAGTTTCACCCACAAAAGAGATAACATGCCCATCTAAGTCTTCATCCAAGAGATCTTTAATCATAGCAATACCAGGTTCAACATTAATTTGCTCAGGAGGTGTATAAGTCCTAGTATTACTCTTACGAGCAACAGTCGAAGCTTTAACATGATCTTTTATCCTAACAGGAAAAGGAGGTTTTTCGACATAAGCAGTAGGAATAATGGGATCACTATATGTAATAGTCTTTTCTTCGACTGTAATAGGTGCAACTACTTTCACTTCAATAGGAGGATTATATTTAAACCACTTCTCTTTAGGGAGATCAACGTGAGTAGCAAAAGTTTCACAAAAAGTAGCTACTATCTCAGAGTCAAGTCCATACTTAGAGCTAAATCCACGAAAAGCATCAGTATCCATAAAAGATTTAACACAATCAAACTTAGGTGTCATACCTGAATCCTTACCATCATCAGAACCCCAATCTTCAGAATTGCATTTAATTCTTTCCAATAAGTCCCATTTGAAATCAATAGTCTTCAGCGTATAGGAACCAGCACAGGAAGTATCAAGCAAGTTGCGATTATCAAGAGAAAGCCGAGCATAAAAATTCTGAATAATCATTTCCCGAGAGAGCTCATGATTGGGGCATGAATACAACATTGACTTAAGCCTCCCCCTAGCTTGAGCGATGCTTTCTACTTCGCGAGGCCAGAAATTATATATGTAATTATGATCACGATGAACAAGATGCATATGAAAGAACTTCTGGTGAAATTCCAACTTCAATCGCTTATAATTCCAAGATCACGTATCATCACATAGCCTATACCATGTCATTGCATCTCCCTTCAAAGATAAAGGGAAGACCTTCCTTTTGACAACATCATCGGCAATACATGCAAGCTTAAATAATCCACAAACTTCATCCACAAAGATAAGGTGTAAGTTGGGATGCAATGTTCCGTCTCCTGCAAAAGGATTAGCTAGCAGTTTTTCTATCATATCCGAAGGAATCTCAAAGTGAATATTTTCATAGGTTCAGTAGGTTGAGGAGCATCTCTTTGTTCTTCTGGTTGGGGTGAAGATACCCCAAACAAGCTCTTCAAAGGATTAGTTTCCATAGTGACAAGTAACAAAAATTTCAGCACACTAAATAAATGTTTCCATACCAAGTTCCAGTCACCAAGAGCACTACGCTCCCCGGAAACGGCGCCAGAAAAGAGTCTTGATGACCCACAAGTGTAAGGGATCTATCGTAGTCCTTTCGATAAGTAAGAGTGTCGAACCCAACGAGGAGCAGAAGGAAATGATAAGTGGTTTTCAATAAGGTTTTCTCTAAAAGCACTGAAATAATAGGTGATAGATAGTTTTGTGATAAGATAAATAGTAACGAGCAAAAAGTAAATAAAGTAGATAAAGTGCAGCAAGGTGGCCCAATCCTTTATGTAGCAAAGGATAAGCCTGGACAAATTCTAATAATGAGGAAGGAGCTCCCAAGGACACATTGGGAATTATCGTCAAGCTAGTTTTCATCACGTTTATAAGATTCGCGTTCGGTACTTTGATAATTTGATATGTGGGTGGACCGACACTTGGGTACTGCCCTAACATGGACAAGCATCCCACTTATGATTAACCCCTATTGCAAGCATCC
>NW_021188599.1:0-1999 GCF_002162155.2 Triticum dicoccoides | reverse complement strand
TGGCGCTTGAAAATGTCATCACGCCCAAATCCAATCCCCTCATCACCTCGAGCTACTTTTTCAAATGGTTGGGTGCTGCAGATCGACTGCGCCGAGGAGGACGGCATCGTGGTGTTCCAGGGCGGCAGCAGGGTGAAGGCAGACGCCATCGTGCACTACACTGGGTACCTGCATATTGTATAAAATTAGTTACTCCCTCCGTTTCATAATGTAGTGCCTATAGATTTTTGCAAAAGTCAAACAATACAAACTTTGACCATATTTATAGAGAAAAGTAGGTACATCTAGAATACCAAATGGACATCATTGGATACATCACGAGTTATATTTTCAGAATGTGTATGTTTGATATTGTAGATATAGACAGTTTTCTCTATACACTTGGTCAAATTTGGCAAAGTTTGACTTTCACAAAAATCTATAGGCACTACATTGTGGAATGAAGGGAGTACCAAATTATGCTTGTAGTGGAGATCGATGTTAACCGATGGAGATGTGCTCGTCGTAGGTACAAGTACAGCTTCTCGTTCTTCGGCGACGACTCTGCTATCACGGTGGACGACAACCGCGTCGGCCCGCTGTACAAGCACGTGTTCCCGCCGCGGCTGGCCCCTAGCATCTCCTTCGTCGGACTGCCATTCAAGGGATTCCTTTTCCCGGTGTTCCAGCTCCAGAGCAGCTGGGTGGCCGGGGTTCTGTCGGGGAGGATCGAGCTCCCGTCGTCAGAGCAGATGACGCAGGACGTGGCGTCCTTCTACTCAGACATGGAGGCCCGCGGACACTCAAAGAGGTTCACCCACGACCTGGGCGTAGGCACATTCGAGTACGAGGATTGGCTGGTTGAGCGGTGCGGGCTGGAGAGGATCGAGGAGTGGAGGAAGGAGATCTATGTCACGGTGAGAGGCAGGGTGAGGGACCAGCCGGACAGCTACCGGGACAAGTGGGATGACGACGCCCAACTGTTGGAGCAAGCGCAACGTGAGATCTCGCCAAGTTCTGATCTTACCTCATCGAGGGCTACTTGCGGTTCGGCTTATTCGGAAATGGAATGGTTGATGATATGAAGGACCTTATTTTGTTTGGACAAAAATATTTTAAATATAAGTATAAATAAAAGAGTGCACTAGCCGGAAATCGAACCCTGGTCTGTACTGTGGTAGGGTATTATTCTACCACTAGACCCGGGTATATGCCAATAATTTGTATGAAAATGATGCATAAAAATTTTCACAACATATATAGGTACATATGTGCTAACCGGATCTAGTTTACTCCGTAAAAATGGAAAGCAGTTGAACAAAAAGCAATAGAAAATAGCATGCATGCATAGAAGGAAATGAAAATTGTACCTGTTGTGCCCCTGGTTTGAACAAAGATGCCAATGGAGATCAAATGTAAGTATTCATCCCTAGCTCCGTATCACACACCCACCATCGTTCCTTCCCACATTCAAGTTGTGAAAACGGTGATTAAGGGTCTCCCCGTGTGCCCACTGTGGGTTTCCCCGTGGAGCCGCCGCTCGAGTCGCACCGATCCAATTTTTTTGGGTGTCAGATTCTGTGGTGAAGAGGATTATGAAGCTTCTGCTAGCTCGATGAACTGAAGTGAAAAGCTAGCCTCTAGGTAGCAATTGATTCATTCCAGAAATTTGTACTAGAGTAGTACACCCATCGGAACAACCCAAGAGCCATCCCTGCAGCGAGCAAGGTCCCCGTCGCATCGTCGGCCACATGGCTTCGTCGGTGTCTTCCGATAGCGGCAAACAGGAACAATAGATTTTTGGTGGCGGCGGCTAGGATTCAGGCTGCCTCCCGAGTCGCCCACACGGGAGCGACGCGGGGGCAGTTGATGTTCATATCCAGGAAGTTCAAGTTAATTAGTTGTGTTATAGTTTTTGAAGGGTACACATAAAATTTTGAAGCACAAAATCTCATTTCAGAACATGTACTAGAGTAGTACACCCATCGGAACAACCCAAAAACCACCCCTGCCGCGAGCA
>NW_021188598.1:0-1926 GCF_002162155.2 Triticum dicoccoides | reverse complement strand
CGATGTACATTATGATTTCTTGGAGGTGCAGATACAAAGATACGAGTAGGGGAAGCCTCTCGTCAAAGATGAAAGATCTCTATCAACGATGATGCGAAGATTGCATGATTGGTACATGAAAACCTGCAGAGAGTCTGAGGGGAGGAGTACTTTGTATGTGAGAGTTAAAAAGGAGCATGACCTCGCTGGAATTGAGCTGTTGCCTATTGCATTTGAGGAGTTTTATCAGGTTTTCAATCAATTGGCCCTCGATAAAGCAACGGCCACCTGCTACTGTCTGTAAGTGGTACTACTTCTGTCATTAAGTCTCTCTATATAACTCAGCTCTTTCATTGCATGTATTTATAATTATCCTCACTATATTATGCAGATTGAAGATCGCCAAATTGAAGAAAAGACAAGTGGGTGATATTGGGTTCATTAACACATATCTCATAGATGCAACTGAGGTTGAATTTCATGCCGAAAATACCGAGGCCAACCTGCTACAATCATTGGTAATAAATGAACACAAATATATAATATTTTTTCCTTACAACTTCAAGTGAGTGTTACTGTCTTGTGCCATATTCGGTTTCCCTTTATTAGTCCAGGTTATAGTAATGTAATATTGATGAGTTATGCATGCGTGTGCAGCTTCCACTATATTCTCCTAGAGATTAAGCTTGAGCAGGGAGTAGTAACTGTCTTAGACTCGAGACGAAAAGATCCCCAGGAGTATGCGGACATGACCGAAATGCTCGAGAAGTAAGTTAAATCGATCATTATCCACCATATCAGCAACTTTGTTCATTTCTGATATCAAGTAATTGTTTTCTTTGTATGGCAGGGTTTGGATAAAATTCACCAAAAAATCTCCCGGACTGCCAAAGAAGCTGCAATTTAGACACCCGAAAGTAAGTACTATTGTAGCATATTCCACGCATCTCCTAGTGATTCAAGCGCTAGTTTCATCAATACCATTTAGCATGCTTGCTAATTATCAGTTTGATTGACCTCTATTTCTTGTAAAGTGGTTGTGGCAGGAACAAGGGAATGATTTCTGTGGATACTACATTTGCGAGTCCATCCGCCACACGACCTGTGAGCGGGGCTACTCTGACAAACAATATGAAGTGCGTAAATAACAATATTCACAATTTTATTTTATTATCATCATTTGTGTTGAGTTTCATTTATTCATATATATATGTATTGACCTCCTTCTTAAAATTAGATGTTTCGGATGCGGGATGAACTCCTAGCACCAGATCGCATGCGAGCAATTCAAGAGGTATTGGCGGCATTCTTTCTTGACCACGTGATTGCTGAAGACGGAGAATACTATGTGGACCACGCGTCCGTATGTTAGGAGATTATATTTGTAAAAGATAATTATTGTATATATGTAGCCGGTAGTGTCGGATAGATATATGAGAACTTGTTGTTCGACCAATCTCTCAGAGAAGGAGAGGTGGTCGATATCACTTCTCTCCATATGCATATATGTTCATGACGATCTTCTGTTTCCTTCGTTTGCTTACTAGCTTGCTAGTGTGTCTAGCTAGTCCTCTCTATACGTATGTATAGTACGTAGCGTCGACCAAGCACGGACAAAAGAGAGGACACTTCTCTCTATTAATTAGCTAGCTAACACAATATATGAAACACCTAAATTAACCCCCCAAAACCCCCAAACCCCCCCCCCCTTTAAAAAAATAAAAACCCCAGCCACTGAAATGCTGACGCATGGATGCCTATTGGTCCCGGTTGGTGCGACCAACCGGGACCAAGGGCCCTCCTGCCTGGGCTCAGCGCACAGGCCACGTGGAGGCCCATCTGTCCCGGTTCTGGATTGAACCGGGACTAAAGGGCCAGGGCATTTGTACCGACCCTTTAGTCCCGGTTCAGGAACCGGGACTAAAGGCCCTTACCAACCGGGACAAT
>NW_021188597.1:0-1135 GCF_002162155.2 Triticum dicoccoides | reverse complement strand
TTTTCTAATTTCTGACATTTGTTTTGATTTAAATAATATATTAAATCATTTATTTAACTTATGCCAATTTTTGCAGGGGCTAGATATATTATTCCAGAGCTCCTTTAGAAATGGCATAATATTTGGACCATATTTCATATATATAGAAATATATTTCCAATGCAAATATTTATGCCTTAATTCCAAATGCCCAAAATAAATGTCCATGAGCCACTAAAAATATTGGTTTGATTTTTATCTCTGTCCAATATTTTCAGAGAGCAACATGAGCATTTCCTTGGACCCTTTTGGAGAAATTTTTATTTGGATCATTTTCAAAATGATTCTGAGGGTTTCACAGATCCCCATTTCAAGTTAAATGGAATTTTAAACATGATGCACACACTCTAATGCATGACTAGCTAGGGTGTGACAACTCACCCCCACTCAAAAGAATCTCGTCCCGAGATTTGGGTTCCTCCGGAAAGAAGGCGGGGTACTCGAGTCGAAGACGATCCTCCCTTTCCCAAGTTGCTTCATCCTCAGAATGGTGCGACCATTGAACCTTGAGAAACTTGATATTATGACGTCGAGTGGTACGCTCGGCCCGATCGAGGATACGAATGGGGTACTCTCGGTATGTAAGATTATCTTGGAGATCAAGCGTTTCGTAGTCCACCCCACGGATAGGATCCGAGAAGCAACGCCTGAGTTGAGAAACGTGGAAGACATCGTGGACTCTGGAGAGATGCGGAGGTAGTTCCAACTGGTAGGCAACTTCTCCTCGTTTGGCAAGAATGCGAAAAGGTCCAATGTAACGAGGAGCCAATTTGCCTTTGATACCGAAACGATGGGTTCCCTTCAGAGGGGTGACCCGAAGATAAGCCTTCTCGTCAACCTCGAAAGTCATAGCCTTATGTTTTCGGTCATATTGACTCTTTTGACGAGATTGGGCTGTTTTCAACTTTTCACGAACGATGCGAACTTGTTCTTCTGCTTCCTGAATCATATCCGGGCCAAAGAATTGTCTTTCCCCGGTCTCTGACCAGTTAAGGGGTGTTCGACACCGTCGTCCATAGAGAACTTCAAAAGGGGCTTTACCCAAGCTAGATTGATAGCTGTTGTTGTAAGCGAATTCGGCAAATGGAAGGCACTT
>NW_021188596.1:0-1047 GCF_002162155.2 Triticum dicoccoides | reverse complement strand
CCCCACACGTCAGGTTTGACCCCAGCCAGCCGCAGTTGACCACTGACGTCATGCTGACGTCATGCTGGCGCAATATATATATTTCTGGATTTAATTTAAATCAGGAAATTCCAGAATATTATTTAAACTTCAAAAATTCATAACTTTTATTCTGTAACTCCAAATCAGACAAATTATATATGAAAAATGATCAGAAAAATCCAATCTATCCATCTGTACTATTTTCATGCATGATCAAACAAGTTAAATTGATGTTTAAAGCAGAACAAGGAAAAGCACTTTAAAAGGCCATGTTTGAGTTTGAAATTTGAATCTTCGATTCAAATCTGTTCAAACCCTTCTGGTCTTAGTTGCATTAGCCCAACACACTCATATTGCCATGTTTCATGCATGCATCATATTGTTGCACATTGTTTGGTGATGGTTGTGTATCGGTGTCCTTTGCGACAGGTTCTGCCTCCGAGGAGTACCGTGATTACCCTAACGAAGAACCGTATCAGTGCATCGAACCATCAGGCAAGCAACCAACCATTTGATCATATCGATACAATCCCATGTTCTCGCTTCTGCTCTCTTTTACTGCATTAAGACAACGCTTTTCAAACTGCTGTGTGCTACGGTAGTTGAACCCATTTCCTCTGCATGACCTGTCATTGCCACAGTAACTAGATGAAACCCACTAGCATGTGTAGGAGTTGATTGAGCCATATGTATGTGTTGTTCCTACCTTTCTATGCCTGCTATGCTTAGAGTCGTGTCAGGTCTGGTTCATCTGGGTGATGGGCTAGAGTGAAATGATTATGTCGGTAATGAGAGTGGTGTGGTGAACACGATTTGGTAAAGGTATCGATGAGAGGCCATGTAGGAGTACATGGTGGGTTGTTTCATTGAAGCCGACCTTAAGCACTGAGATCTGTATGTGTGATTTAAGATACAGCTACTACCATGCATTGGGCCCTGAAATATGACCCCGCTCGACTTCTTACTCACCCTAGCTCTCTGTCCAGGAGTTGCAAGTAGTTTCTGGTGTTTGTAGCCTACTGGAGG
>NW_021188595.1:0-2473 GCF_002162155.2 Triticum dicoccoides | reverse complement strand
CCGTATTCGTATCTGTGTCCGTCCACCTCCAAGAAATCAGGAAGTGCATCGTCAGGCAGGTAATCGTCAAGATTGCCATAACCGGCCACCGTCCCAGGAGCATTAGACACATTGAGCGGGGGGCACGATTGTTGTGCTTGTTCGCCGAGCTGGGCAATTTTTTCCCCTTTGATCGTTCTTTTGACCTTTTAGCACTGACAGTAGTTCCCGACCGCTGGGCTTGGAGATATGTTTGTTCAGTAATGCGCTCATAGTTGGTTCTCGGCGGAGACTTTGGTGGTTTCCTCAGGGCGTCGAGAGTGCGCTTTTCTTTCACCGGATCTACCTTCTCCTCCGGAGGTGGATGTCTCTTTGCTTTCACCCCTTCAAAGAACTCCTTCACGTGGGTCCGCACAATCGTATCGTTTTCCTCCTCGGACCTCTCGTACGGTAACTTCTCTAGAGACTTGAGAGATGATGGACCGTATCTGTATTGCCTCCCGCCTCTGGTTGTGCTGCTAGACGCCGGAGCAGACGGAGCGGCTGCGGCGTCTGTCTTCTTTCGTGCTTGCTTACGAGGCGGAGAAGGAGTATGACGCGCCGGAGCAGCCGGGGCGGCGGCGGGTCTCTTCCGCCCTTGCTGGCGAGGCGGAGAAGGAGGATGCTGCTGGCTGCTCGGGAGCGCCGGCGCAGGCGGAGGAGGCGGAGTGCCGCCATGCGCCGGAGAAGGAGGCGGAGTGCCGCCACGCGTGCCCTGATCGTCACTCGCCGGAGAAGGAGGCGGTGGAGGAGGCGGAGTGCCCTGACTCACCGGAGCAGGAGGAGGAGGCGGAGGCGTCCAGTTCAAAAGATTGATGAGCTCCTTCTTCCATAGGCATGGAGTCTTCAGAGCAGAACCCAGCCTAGTCTCCCCTTCACCGGTAGGGTGGTCAAGCACGAGGTCCTCAAATCCCTTTGTTATTTCATCCACCATCACCTTAGCATATCCTTTTGGAATCGGTTGGCAGTGATAAGTTGTGCCGGGTCCACTAGGATAAACTTGGCCAACAGCCGCCTTGACCTTGAAAGTCATCCATCGCGCCATCATGTGGCAATTTTGAGACTCCGTGATACCATCCACGGGATAGCTGGCAGGAGCCGTGAAGACATGCTCCGGCTGAAGCAGCTCGGTGGAAGCCACGCTGCTTCTCGGCTGAGATGGCGGGGTAGCTTCGGGGGAAGCTTCGGCAGGTCGTTTGCTGCGATATGCTGCTTCTCGTTCCTCTTCTCGATCCTCTAGCCCCATTACCATTTCGTGCAGCGCCTACAGTTGGTCCTGCTCTAGTTTCTTCCTCCTCTCGTGGGTTTTGTAACCCCCTGCGTCCGGAAAACCAACCTTACACGGCATGGAGCCTGGTGTGCCTCGTGTCCGTCCAGGGTGCTCAGGATTCCCAAGGGCCATTGTGAGCTCGTCCTTCTCCCTGTTTGGAAGGAACGTCCCTCGCTGCGCTGCATCGATATAGTGTCGAAGGTTCTTGACTGGTAATTCCAGTTGCTCGTCCGTCCACTGGCAAAACCCTGTTACAGGGTCCAAGGTTCCGCCAGACCCGAAGAACCAAGTCCGGCAACGGTCTGGCCATCTCATTGTCTCTGGTTCGATCCCTTTTTCAAGCAGATTATTCTCAGCCTTGGACCACTTAGGCCGGGCTTGCAGGTAGCCACCTGACCCCTTGCGATGGTGAAGCGTCTTCTTCGCAGCATTTTTCTTGTTTGTCTCCGACATCTTCTTACTCTTTTCTGATGTCTTGTGGGCCACAAATGCGGGCCAGTGATCTTTGATCTTCTCATATTTGCCGATGAATTCTGGTGTCTTTTTATCTTTGACAAACTGGTTCAGCTCTTTCCTCCACCTCCTCATTAGGGTTGCCATCTTCTTAAGAGCACACGACTTGATTAATTCCTATTTAACTGGCTTCTCCGGATCCTCCTCTGGCGGTAGGGTGAAATTTGCCTTCAGCTGAGTCCAAAGATCTTCTTTCTGCATATCATTGACATAAGACACCGGAGCGTCTTCCTCCTTAGGCTTATACCATTGCTGGATGCTGATCGGGATCTTGTCCCTAACAAGAACCCCGCACTGAGAAGAAAATGCCTTCCTTGTCCGGATGGGTTCAATCGGTTCGCCGTCGGGCGCGATTTCTATGATCTCAAACTTTTCATCCGAGCTCAACTTTTTCTTCGGGCCTTGTCTCCTTACCGAAGTTGTGCTCGATCCGGAGGGCTAGAAATTATAAGGAAGAAAGACGAGAGTAATTAATATGTGTACATATACCAAAACAATGGAAGCATCAATTAACTAGTCAGCACGGGCTTAACTAATATATATATACCTGGTCGGGCTCGGTTCGGTCACCGGAGCAGTCAACACGGTCTCCTTCTTGTTCCTCCATTGTGTCACTGGAGCCATCACGAACATAGTCCTGTTCTTGTACCGGCATTAATGGGCCGAAGCCAT
>NW_021188594.1:0-1758 GCF_002162155.2 Triticum dicoccoides | reverse complement strand
TTCTATTTATATGAGAGATATGTTTTATGGTCATGCTCCTATGGTGAATGGTTTATTCTTAATGAATCTCGAGCGTAATGCTACACATATTCATAGTGTGAATGCCAAAAGATGTAAGGTTGATAATGATAGTCCCACATACTTGTGGCACTGCCGCCTTGGTCACATAGGTGTCAAACGCATGAAGAAGCTCCATACAGATGGACTTTTAGAGTCTCTTGATTATGAATCATTTGACACGTGCGAACCATACCTCATGGGTAAGATGACCAAGACTCCGTTCTCAGGAACAATGGAGCGAGCAACTAACCTATTGGAAATCATACATACTGATGTGTGCGGTCCAATGAGTGTTGAGGCTCGTGGTGGCTATCGTTATGTTCTCACCCTCACTGATGACTTGAGTAGATATGGGTATATCTACTTAATGAAACACAAGTCTGAAACCTTTGAAAAGTTCAAGGAATTTTAGAGTGAGGTTGAGAATCAACGTGACAGAAAAATCAAGTTTTTGCGATCAGATCGTGGAGGAGAATACTTGAGTCACGAATTTGGTACACACTTAAGAAAATGTGGAATAGTTTCACAACTCACGCCACCTGGAACACCTCAGCGTAATGGTGTGTCCGAATGTCGTAATCGCACTCTATTAGATATGGTGCGATCTATGATGTCTCTTACCGATTTACCGCTATCTTTTTGGGGCTATACTTTAGAGACTGCCGCATTCACTTTAAATAGGGCTCCATCGAAATCCGTTGAGACGACACCGTATGAATTATGGTTTGGGAAGAAGCCTAAGCTGTCATTTCTAAAAGTTTGGGGATGCGATGCTTATGTCAAGAAACTTCAACCTGAAAAGCTCGAACCCAAGTCGGAAAAATGCGTCTTCATAGGATACCCTAAAGAAACTATTGGGTATACCTTCTACCTCAGATCCGAAGGCAAGATCTTTGTTGCCAAGAATGGATCCTTTCTAGAGAAGGAGTTTCTCTCGAAAGAAGTAAGTGGGAGGAAAGTAGAGCTTGATGAAGTATTGCCTCTTGAACCGGAAAGTGGCGCAACTCAGGAAAATGTTTCTGTGGTGCCTGCACCGATTAGAGAGGAAGTTAATGATGATGATCAAGATACTTCTGATCAAGATCCTACTGAACTTCGAAGGTCCACAAGGACACGTTTCGCACCAGAGTGGTACAGCAACCCTGTCTTGGAAATCATGTTGTTAGACAACGGTGAACCTTCGAACTATGAAGAAGTGATGGCGGGCCCGGATTCCGACAAATGGTTGGAAGCCATGAAATCCGAGATAGGATCCATGTATGAAAACGAAGTATGGACTTTGACTGACTTGCCCGATGATCGGCGAGCCATAGAAAATAAATGGATCTTTAAGAAGAAGACAGACGCGGATGGTAATGTGACCATCTATAAAGCTAGGCTTGTCGCTAAGGGTTATCGACAAGTTCAAGGGGTTGACTACGATGAGACATTCTCTCCCGTAGCAAAGCTGAAGTCCGTCCGAATCATGTTAGCAATTGCCGCATACTATGATTATGAGATATGGCAAATGGACGTCAAAACGGCATTCCTTAACGGTTATCTTAAGGAAGAACTGTATATGATGCAGCCGGAAGGTTTTGTCGATCCTAAGAATGCTGACAAGGTGTGCAAGCTCCAACGCTCGATTTATGGGCTGGTGCAAGCATCTCGGAGTTGGAACATTCGCTTTGATGAGATGATCAAAGCGTTTGGGTTTAT
>NW_021188593.1:0-1107 GCF_002162155.2 Triticum dicoccoides | reverse complement strand
ATGCTGCCTTGGACGGTAACGACCCCCTCGGCCACCGCGGCCACCACGATTGCCACAAAAACCGCCTCGGTTACGATGAGCCGGTCCAGAAGCCCCTTCGACAAAACCGCCTGTCGGCCCCAAGAAAGGCCTCTCGGCCGAACCATCGCTCTGCCAGGCATACCCCCGTCCACCACCCGTAGACGAGGATCCCCGGTGGTGTCCATCTCCATACACATTATAACCATCGTCACCCCACTGCCCACGAGGTGCCGAGTGAACATCCACATTAGCAGAGACCTGCGGCGCCTGTGCCTGCTGCAAAACCGGCGTCGTCGAGTTATTCGCCTGCCTTGCCACGAAGTGCGGCGGTCTAGCTCTTGCCTGAGTCGCCACCGGACGCTGGCCATTAGCAGCAGGAGGAGGCGGCCTTGGGGTCGGGGCACCCCGGCCCGCGACAGCCCCATGGGTCGGCACGGGCGGCCTAAATCCACCCCGCCCCGCAGCAGGCATCATCATCACCGGCGCGGTAGGCCGAACTCCAGCCGCAGCAACCCCGCGGCCAGCCGTACCGGCCATAGTGGCGCCACCCACTGGCGGTCTTTGGGCGCCGACGACCGGTGCCGCGCGGCGGGTTCCATTCCCTGGACGCGGTAGGCCGAACTTCAAACTACATTTCATATTATTAGTTTTTAGTTTAACCTGCAGAATTTCTTCCCACGGTGTATTTCTTTAAATTTCTTGATTTCCGAGAGTGCATACAGAGTAAGACACTAAAATCTACAAATTGTACACATAAATGATATTAATTAAGACCTAGCCAAGACATCGAGGCTGCAAACAGTTAAAATATCATAAAAAAGAAAAATAATATGGCTAAAAAAGTCACGCTCAAGCTATCGGTGGTACGCAACAAGAGGAAACAACAACAATAACAGCGGGGGAGGTTTTTCAAGATCAGCATCCCTAGAAAGGAACGATGCCCCCGCGTCATCGTTGCTGGGATTAATCATTGAAGGCCAAATCATGGGATTTCACCCGGAAGATCAATTCAAGGAAAACTCCAAGCAATGCCTCGAAGAAGGAAACCGAGTGTAAACACCATTGCTGCTAGGTACAACAAACTAA
>NW_021188592.1:0-1128 GCF_002162155.2 Triticum dicoccoides | reverse complement strand
GCGGCGCCAGTCGAAACGCGGCCTCCTGCTCTTTCACCACCATGTCGGTGTATTGTGCCCACGCGCTCGCCCACGGTGATGTTGTCGTGGACCGGTGAGGACGGTGGTGCTTCCTCGTCGTCGGCGTCCTCCACCATTGGCCCGCAGAGAGCTAGTCCATCTGTGGGCCTGCTAGCCGGAGCAGGTCTCTTCAGCAACTGCATATGTTTAATGGATGGAGGTGGACTCGTTTGAATTTAATGCATGGAGGCGGACGGACGAGCTTTGTTTGAATTTAATGCATGGAGGCGGACGAACGAGTGTCGTTTGAATGTGAAGAGCACGCGCATGCGCATCCCGCACGCGGATGAACGACTACCTCTAGTATATATAGATAGAAGAGATGGTCTTGGTCTTAGATAAAGAAGGCATGGATGGCATATGGTGAATAGAACGAGGATGGCGTGGATCGCTGACGTGTCGCATTAATTTCAGACCCCCGCCGGTGGGCATCCCTAGTAGGTGACGCCTATCCGTTTCGTCCGCTTGTTTCAACGCATGCAGGGTCCAATGAGAGTTCACGTGTTGAATACAACGCGGCGATGCTGTGATAAAAAAAATATGGGTGGGTCCTTCCAAAAGCCCAAAGCCCAGACCTTTATCCCCAACCCAACCCTGCTCTACTCCGTCCCCCGATTTCCGCCGCCGCCGCCGCCGCCCTTCCCGCACCGGCCGGCCCTCTCCCCGTTCGAGTTCCACCCCTCCCCTCCTCCCCCCCGCACCGCACGAGCAGCCGTCGCCGACGCTCGTCGAGGGAACGTCGTGCCTGATCCGGCCTCCCCTGTTCCATATCGGCGACCGTCCTCTTCACCGCACGCAACCAACCCCCATCTCTCGGCGCGTCACAGGCGGGAGCTCGCTGCTCAAGCGGCAATTGACGGCGGCAAGCCGGGAGCCGCCGATATAGATCTTGACCCCAAGGAGTGCCAAGTGGCTGACGAGCTGCAGGGCGTACACCCGGACCCGGACCCGGACGGTGACGGCCATGCTCTCCCTTGGTGCCAGGCAGGTAGGTGCTTGTGTGCAACAGTTGCTGCTGTGAAGACCATAATCCTAATCAAAGTTTTTATCTCATGTTTTCTACTACGT
>NW_021188591.1:0-1129 GCF_002162155.2 Triticum dicoccoides | reverse complement strand
GGTAAGAGAGGCTACTAAAGATAAACAACTAGATAGTCAGATCCCACACATACCAAGCATTTCAATCATACACACAATATGCTCGATATGTGCAAATACAACGAAGCATCACAACATGACTCTACGACACAAGTACTTTATTTAAGGCTCAGAGAGCCATACATAACATACACAAAGGTGCGGGTCTCACGACCCAACATACAAGTCATACAGTCATACAAACCAGCAGCGGAAGTAACTTGTCTGAGTACAGACAACTAATAAAATAAAAGAGGCTTGGAAAGCCTAGCTATACTACGTGGTCCTTCACAAGCTCAGGGTCACCACCTGGGTCTTTAGCCTACTCGTTGATGTCAACGTCTACATAGAACCCATCAGAAGGGGTTGCAGCGTCTTCTGTAAAAAATGTAGATTATAGCAACATGAGTACAAAGGTACTCAGCAAGACTTACATCAGAACCTACATACATGCATATTATCAAGAAGGGTTGGTGGAGTTATTGCAGCAAGCCAGCTCTGACTCTTGGCTAGACTATCCTACGATACTCCAACTTGAAATGGTTTTGCGCACACGAGTCCACTACTCACCAATTCAATACACTACCGAGGATTCGCCTCCGTCTTCCTACGGAAGAGCCATCCTCGGCACTCACTCTTATCTTGAGGCTTTTAGTAGTTTCCATTTACTTGCCTATGAACTGTATAGGCAACCAAGTAGTCCTTTACCGCGGACGCGGCTATTCGAATAGATTATGATAACCCTGCAGGGGTGTACTTCTTCATACATGTTTCCACCACTTAGCGTCTGCACACGACATGTGCTCGGCAGACTTCAAGCGAAAGCCGACGTGGGTGTAGACCACGACCTACCTAAACACTTAAGCCTCTAGTCCAGGTTTATCGCCTATTCAGGTTCCATCCGCAGGGAGTCCGGCCGAGGTTTCCCATACAGCCCCGAACGATGTGAACAGGGTTCCCGAGATACCTAACGGGTATTCGGTACACCGTGCCACGTACCTACCGCATCACAGCCCACCCCTACGGTCAGCGCTGTCCACGGCCTCCAGTAGGCTACAAACACCAGAAACTACTTGCAACTCCTGGACAGAGAGCTAGGGTGAATAAGAAG
>NW_021188590.1:0-1420 GCF_002162155.2 Triticum dicoccoides | reverse complement strand
AGGAGTTGCAAGTAGTTTCTGGTGTTTGTAGCCTACTGGAGGCCGTGGACAGCGCTGACCGTAGGGGTGGGCTGTGATGCGGTAGGTACGTGGCACGGTGTACCGAATACCCGTTAGGTATCTCGGGAACCCTGTTCACATCGTTCGGGGCCGTATGGGAAACCTCGGCCGGACTCCCTGCGGATGGAACCTGAATAGGCGATAAACCTGGACTAGAGGCTTAAGTGTTTAGGTAGGTCGTGGTCTACACCCACGTCGGCTTTCGCTTGAAGTCTGCCGAGCACATGTCGTGTGCAGACGCTAAGTGGTGGAAACATGTATGAAGAAGTACACCCCTGCAGGGTTATCATAATCTATTCGAATAGCCGCGTCCGCGGTAAAGGACTACTTGGTTGCCTATACAGTTCATAGACAAGTAAATGGAAACTGCTAAAAGCGTCAAGATAAGTGTGAGTGTCGAGGATGGCTCTTCCGTAGGAAGACGGAGGCGAATCCTCGGTTGTGTATTGAATTGGTGAGTAGTGGACTCGTGTGCGCAAAACCATTTCAAGTTGGAGTATCGTAGGATAGTCTAGCCAAGAGTCAAAGCTGGCTTGCTGCAATAACTCCACCAACCCTTCTTGATAACATGCATGTATGTAGGATCTGATGTAAGTCTTGCTGAGTACCTTTCTACTCATGTTGCTATGTTCTACATTTTACAGAAGACGCTGCAACCCCTTCTGATGGGTTCTATGTAGACGTTGACATCAACGAGTAGGTTAAAGACCCAGGTGATGACCCTAAGCTTGTGAAGGACCACGTAGTATAGTTAGGCTTTCCAAGCCTCTTTTATTTTACTAGTTGTCTGTACTCAGACAAGTTACTTCCGCTGCTGGTTTGTATGACTGTATGACTTGTATGTTGGGTCGTGAGACCCGTACCTTTGTGTATGTTATGTATGGCTCCCTGAGCCTTAAATAAAGTACTTGTGTCGTAGAGTCATGTTGTGATGCTTCGTTGTATTTGCACATATCGAGCATATTGTGTGTATGATTGAAATGCTTGGTATGTGTGGGATCTGACTATCTAGTTGTTTATCTTTAGTAGCCTATCTTACCGGGAAATGTCTCCTAGTGTTACCGCTGAGCCATGGTAGCTTGCTACTGCTCTGGAACACTTAGGCTGGCCGGCATGTGTCCTTCTTCGTTCCTGTGTCTGTCCCTTCGGGGAAATGTCACGCTTTGAGTACCGGAGTCCTGTTAGCCCGCTACAGCCCGGTTTACCGGAGTCCTGCTAGCCCAGTGCTACAGCCCGGACCCACTTGCTGATGACCGACACGTTCGAAGCTGGGTCATGGATGCCTGTCCCTGTAAGTCTGTGCCACTTTGGGTTTACGACTAGTCATGTCAGCCCGGGCTCTTTATCATATGGATGCTAG
>NW_021188589.1:0-2426 GCF_002162155.2 Triticum dicoccoides | reverse complement strand
TATCAAGAACAATGAAATCTACGGGCACATAATTCCTATTTGCAACAATAAGAACATCATTAATCCTTCCCATAGCTTTCTTAATGGTTGTCGGATGTGGGGTTCCGGCTAACCCTTAAGGTTCGAACACTGGGGTGCGCGTGAAGTCTTTCCCTCCTACCAATCTACGCTCTAACTCGCTAGGATCTTGCGGACGAACTCAACGAACTCGCAACACAGAAAGACACAGGGTTTATACTGGTTCGGGCCACCGTTGTGGTGTAATACCCTACTCCAGTGTGGTGGTGGTGGATTGCCTCTTGGGCTAATGATGAACAGTACAAGTGAAGAACTGCCTCCTGAGGTTGAGGTGTTCTTGTGCGTATGAACTTGTGTGTCTCCCCTCTCTCCTTTCTACTATGGTGGCTAGTCCTATTAATAGAGGCCCTGGTCCTCCTCCCAAATATCGAGCGGGAAGGGAGCCAACAATGGCAGGCTAATTTGAAGGGGGACAGCTAGTATGAGCTATCCTGACAAAAGTAGTCTTTGCCTGCACAAAGCTCTGGTGGTGATGCCGTCTTGGGCTCCACAATGACATATGTCTTGCAGTCCATGGTCTTGGTCTCGTTGCACCGAAATGGCAACCTTTGCCTGAGGCCTCGGTACCCCGCAGCTGCGCTTGCCCCCTTTGCACCAAAGAGGAAACAAGGACACTGCGCGTGCTGGCGCCCGACTGGTGTCGATCATCATGGCTCACGTCACGAGAGCCTCGCGAGGTTTGCCCCGCCTTGATATCTCCGCTCCTCGTGAGCCTGCCTGGCTAGGCCGCTCCAGCGGAGGTCTTGCGTCGTCCGCCTCGCGAGGCTTGACCCCTCACGAGGGTCTTGGGTGCCTCGTTGGTGAAGCTGGGCCATACGGCCTGCTGGCATAGCCATGCCATGGGCCGCAGGCAGGCAAGTCTGGGGACCCCCGTTCCCAGAACGCCGACAGTAGCCCCCGGGCCCAAGGTGCGCGCGGGCTTGGCTTCGCGGCGAAGCCAAGGGTCAAGTTCGGAGCACCGCGGGCCCCCAAAGCCTACGGCCTTGGTTGATGCGTGGCGGTTGATTGGACGTGGGCGTCTCCGCTTCCCCACGCTGCCTCGGTGACTGCACAACTTGTCAAGTCCCTGCGACATGCAAGGGAATCCATCATTACATGCGATCCTGGGAGGTGTCGGTTGGCCTTCTTCCGCTATAAATGGAGAGGGGGCGGGCCCCCGTCGCCCATATCCTCCACGCTCACTTGCTTCTTCCTCCTTGCTCTACTGCTTGCTTCCAATGGCGCCTATCCGAAGGTTCTCCGCCGAAGAGAAGGGGAAAGCTCCCCGGGATGTCCCAGAGCTCCTCTCACCGAAGAAGAGGTTGATCCATCGCTGTGATGAAGCGGCAATGCAAGTGGTGGTGAGGCCTAGGTGTGAGCGGCCTCCACCGGGGTATCCGCTACCCCTGTACGCCCAATCCAAGAGCTCGGGAGGACGAAGCAATGAGCAGCACCGCCCGCGCCGCATTCAGGGTCGCCGTGCCATGGCGACGCGCGGCGTCCACGCTGAGGACTCCTTGCGCGAGTTGGTGCTGTGGGTGCTGATGCCTCCGAGCTCCTGGATCCGCTTCCCGCGGTTCTTCTCCGACGTGATGCCGCCGAGGGGGCCTCTCGAGCTCCGGCTGCAGCACGCCGACTGCAGCGCTCCGGCACCCTGAGCGGAGATCGAAGCGGTCCCTACCGGCAAGATCTTCATGACCAGTGGATGGGGGGAGATCGCTCGGATCTGTCGTGCGAGAGGCGCCCTCGCGATCCACTTAGAATACGACGGCGCCTCCACGCTCTTCTTCAAGGTCTTTGACGCCGAGGGCCGTCGCCTGGAATGCTGCTCCAGAGAAGAGCGCGAGGCTGATGCGCGCTTCGCTCGCGACCACTCCAGCAGCAGCAGCCCTTGGGGGTCCAGCAGTTCTCCTGAGCTCTACGAGACTCCGGAGATGAGTGACGACAGCTACGTCCCCCCGAGCTCCCGCCGCGCTCGGAGCAGGGCTGCGGTGTCCGGCCGCCGCCGCTGCTGATCTGGATGGGGTTGGCGCCGGCCTCCCATGGCCCACTATTGACGATGGAGTCCGCCACGGAAGGATGCAGATAGGATCCCCCTTAGCATCAGCTTTTGTTTCCTGTGAAGAATCATGAATTACCCTGTGGGGGCATGTAGGATCTGCAATGCCTTTGTACCTATCTTCCTTGTTATGAAGATTTGATGAACGCGTGCCCCGTTAAGGCTCGGTCCCCCCTTTCTTTCCTCGCGATAGCCTGTTGCTCTACGCTGATGGGTCCCGGTCCCAAGGCGGCTACAGCCGTTGCTGGTATGCTAGGTTGCGATGCCGTGGTCAATGCCAGGAGGTGCGCGGCCTGAGGTCCAGTAAGAG